>NW_028146632.1:2230000-2292500 GCF_056507025.1 Lutjanus erythropterus
CTTCCCAAAAGATTCAACAATTTAGCCTCTAAAACCAACAACACAGTCCAGCCACACCTGGCTCCAGGTGCCTCCAACGACCATCGTTAGAACAGAATGGAACACTAACGAGTGAGACCCCCCCCCCCCCCAACGACTGTCGTTAGGCCTCACAATAGGGAGTGAAAGCATTCTTGGTCTGGAGGCGGCCTCTCTTAGAGGATAAACAATTGAATTCCAACTACTGTTAACTAGAGCAATCTAGTCTGATGAGCATGAACTGATGAAGCCTGCTCGGATGAGAGGCGAAACGTCTTCCAAGACAATTTTACCAGTCCAGTTGCGATCGATTTAATGCCCTAAGATAACTATGACCTGGATGAATGAGAATATTCACAGGCATCTAAACTTTGTATTTTGACAATTTTTATTTATTTCAATGAAATTTTTTTAAACATGAAATTTTGATACTGAATATGAAAATACTGAAAAATAAAGGTGAAAATTTACTAATAAACATATGAAGCTTTAATTTCAGAGTAAAAAAACATTCAGATACACAATTTCGATGCATTAATGTGCAATGCTAAAAAGTCAGTCTCATTTTAAATTCAAAATCAGATGAAACAGATTTACCTTTTGTCATCTTTGCTTTTGTATGGAAAAATAGTCTGAAATACTCATACACATGTCCTTGAAATTTAAACAAGACAACGATTTGAAGTATTGTTAACACAGAAATAGATTAACAAGGAACAAAAGGCTTCTCCACATTTCTGCAGCAATTGGGAGCATGGGAACATAAAAACAGACTGTCATTTTAAAACACTAATATTGATTCAGGTACACCGACAGCGCCTTGAGGATGCACTCTCTTTTCACATCAATGTTGTCCGTCTGAGTATGTGGGCCGCACAAAGTACGCCAGGAAACAAAAACATGAGGTTTTAACCGACAGGGAGACTAAATGTCACGCACATAATGCCACATTAAACAAAGGACACATTTTTTCTTCCAAATGTAACCTATTTCATCTTTATCAATCAATTTTATGATATATGAATTTGCAATATCGTATTGCAAATTTGTAGCTTGTATGCTAAGCTTCAAATTGCTGCTAAAGCAAGCTGTAACCTGTGTGTGTTCAACAACTAAAATCAAAGATGTACCTGTCCAACAATTCCTGGGAAAGTTTTTTTTTTTTTTTTTTTTTTTTTATTAGTGAGCAGTGTTGGGCAAGCTACTTAAAAAATGTAGTGTAGTGGAACATGGTTGATTTAATAACTTTACACACTTCTTAAAACACAGTCTTGTCACTTGAGTCGCACATTTCCCACGCTAGATATACGAAGGAGGGGTAGTGGAAACCCTCTCCAAATCTGGTAGAGTAGTGTAGTGTAGGTACTGGCAGTGGAAAGTCACTAAGTGGCACACAGCCTGGATTGTTAAGGGATTAAGTTATTTGAGTTCACTTTGTCAAATCTACCAGAAGTTAGAATTATAATCAAATAATTTTTCATACAGTGAAAAAGTTCCCCCTCTTTCCAAATTGTCTTACTTCTCTCTACTCCCCATCACATTTCCTCTTAAAATGTCAACTTTACAGTGATGCGTTTGGCAGTTTGTCCCCTTTGTTTTACCTGGGTCATGGGCATCAGGATGCTCTTGATCTTTCTTCCCTGAGCACCACCCTTCTTGCCAAAGACCTTGAGCAGTTTTGATGAGTGAGCATCCAGCTCGGAGAACTTTGGCAGCAAACCTCTTGAACTCAGCACTTAACTCGACACAAAAATGGGTACAGAGAAATTTAACTATCAATGCACTGAAACAACCAATTAGTTTAACAATTATAATTCTCCACCAAATCTTGAAAAAATAGTTTGGAAACATTTTTTGGGTGCTACCTACACATTTAGCTGTATTGCTCATTCCACAGAAGCACAATCCTTATGTTATATCTTGTTGTGAAGGTGACAAATCAGGCTTGAAACGATATATGATACGACACCAATTAGTATTATTACAAGGGAGAAATGACCGAAAAAAATGTTTCCAAACTATTTTTGAATTTAAAATATGAACATACTCTAATCACTTATTCAGTTACCTCACGCACACTGAAGAGAGCTGGCCATCTGGTTTTACTGCAATCATGGGTGCATCTCGAATAACTTCTTGCCTTCTATGAGAAAAGGTCTTGGCCATCATTGCTGCCACTGTGTCCTCATTGTTCCTTTTCTTTGCTTTTGAAATAAGGGCCTCTCTTATCTTTTCAAGTGTCTCTGCAGATTCACCTGATGGGTAGGAGGGGCAGTAATTCACCTCAACGTTTCTGGGCTTCTTCACACCATAAGCAGGACTGCTCTTGACCTCTGGGCATCCAAGCCGCTTGAGCTTCCTTCTGTAGTTGGCGAGTTTATACTTCAAACTAACTTTCCAGCCACCATATCCAGTGGCAGAGCCTGGTTCTCTCAAACAAGGATGTGATGATACAAGGGCTTCTGCTGCCTCTTCAAACTCACTATCAGTGGGGTACACTTTGTGCTGCACAATTGCTTCAGCTAAACTGTCAAGAATAGCAGTTTTAAGTCTGATGTCAGGGTCGAGCAAAGTTCCAGTTGCTTTGAATGCAGCATTGGCTTTTTCCAGCTGCAGCTCACAATCATATGGGAATCGGGGAACAACAAAAACAACAGGCCAGGAGATGACAAAATGTCTGTGTCAAATGAGCCACTTGAAAGTGATGAGTCATCACCACAGCGTGATGTAGAAGGAGCTGAGTAAGGAGGGGGTGGAGTGTCACTAAGCAGGCCGGAATCAAAGATCAGCTTTATGGTACTTTTGCCCTCGATCTCTGATATAGAAGTCAAGTTGGTAAATTCATTGCCAAAATCAGCATCCATGAACTGAAGCCTGAAGTCCGACTGTACTCCACACTGTTTCTTAATGTGCTAAACAAGTTCAGGAACAGTCGCTGGAAGCCCATTCTGTAAAATCAGTCTCTGGGAATCATTTTCCCCTCGTATAATTCTGAGCTTCACTGAAGCAGCCATTTCACATCACTCTGAAAATCAGAAAAAAGGGAAAACATTTAATGCATTACTCATTTAATAGGGGAAGCAAGTATCATGGAAATAGAAATAAAGCATTTCATCAATTACTTTGTAATTATGCAATTAAAACAGACATTTTTATAAATAAACTGTAAATATATTTATCAATCAATCAATAAATAGCTCAAATAGAAAAAGGGACTTAGAAAAACAAAAAAACACGTTTTACACGAGAATTAACCCTCGTTAACAACACATGGTAAAAGGAGAGGGTATATGATCCAATTTTAACTAAGATGAAGGAAATACATCTTGAAAACAGAGATGCAAATGGAAAAACAGATCTAATTTAGTTTTCTTACTTCAGTTTTTGAATACACTTATTTCCTTTTAAAACCATTCACTTGAATGAGAAAGTGTGTAAAAAAATTGACTGGTAGTGTATACACACATTATGTTCATTGATATGTAAATTGATATGTACATTTTAATGTCAGCATACCTTAAATACTTATGTGTCTTTTGAGTGTCACCATTCTCAGAGATCCAACAAAGTAGTCTGCCAGAGGGTAGTCATCTGCCAGATTACGAACCTCAATCAGATCTGTCTCTTTGGTTGGACATGCCATGAGCTCAAAGGCTCTGTGGTGCTCACTATACAACCCAGAAAGTCTCTTAACCACAAAAACCAGTCTCTCTTGTATGACAAAAATGTGATCAATCTGTCCGAACTCAGGTAGCCAACTGGTAGACCCATGAGCTACAATCATGCCCTTTCTGAAACGTACACCGTTGGTTGTCACAAATTTAGTCATGTGTACCTCTCTTGTGCCAGGAAACATCTGCTCAATGTTCTCCATTATTTCTTTTTTTAGAACATCGACAGGAACAGTTGAGACACTTGTGATCTCAAAAGCAGGTTTTTTCAAAACTTGATGCTTTCATGTGATATGAAATCATGAGCTGGTGCTTGACAGCTAGCGTGAGGGGCACATTTTTGAAGCAGTTTGAATGTCGAATGACCTGCTTAAAAAAGCTGTGCTTGGCCTCAAATCGCATGGTCCAGAGACTAACAAGAGGACCAAACTTCCTGATGAGTACAGGATAGTGCTCCAAGTAATGATGCTTGGGTAGAAGCTGCATATCAGGAAAGAGTTCTTGGTATCTTTTGCGATGCTCTGAAATTTTGCACTCAAGGTAAGCAATGGATTCCTCAGTGTGTGCTGGAGCAAACAAAAGCTCTACAGCATCTTTTAAATCCGTTAGAATTTGCCAAGCCTTGTCACCCTCTGGCACCAGATGTCCAATGATGAATGGGAGAAATCTTAGCAGGGCCCAGTTCTCATGGGCATTCCCCCCAATTGTTTTAGAGAATGTGTGTGGAATTGCATGAGGCTTGTTAGTCTTGTCTGACCACTTGTACGGAAAACCAAGGATGGATTTGTTAAGATGCTCAAGACTAAAATATTTCTTGGATATTAACACTGACAAACACTGTGCAAGCTCCACAGGCACAATACCCTCGAACACATCATGCATGATATCAGGGGGACAACCTGAGAGAACATTAAAGTGAGCAAGGTTTTTAGTGAATACACACTGTCTTTTGACCCCCCAGCTTGAACCATCCTTCTGGGCAGAGTTCACATGTGTTTCATGTAGCACTTTGGTTCTCAGAATGAATGAACCTGATCTCACATCTTTTGTTTGGATCTCTTTTCGTGTTGCAGTGCAGAATCGGCATATGTGCCCTGCGGTAAAGCTTTCATTAAAACCTGCAATACTGTGAACACCGAGGTTATCAGCAAGAACAACTTGAACTGTGCCTTTAACACACCTACCAAGCAAAGGAACAAAAATTCCATCTTGCTCAAGAGTTTTTAAATCTTGAAGAAGTGGTTGCAAGACTTGGTCATAACCATACTTCTTCACATCATCAGATTTGCTCAAGACTGCCAAGTAAATCAAGGAAAGTACTGAATGCGATCCTGGAGGCAAATTACTCAGAGTCCAGTAGATTCCACAGAGCTTGTGTTTTCTGCGAGAAGTACCCAAAGGATTGCATACCTCAAAGTCATCTACGTACAACGTTAGCAAAATTCTCAACTCATCCCCTGAAAGGAAACTGTTTTTCTTAAAGTGAGACCCATCCTGAAATGACTTATAAGTATGCTGTTCTCCAGTTACCCTATTACTCTGATAGGCTCTGTGGTTCTCACTGATCTTACCCACAACATCCTTCCTATTTAAAAGCTGTTGCAAACTCTTCAGTATAGGCACATACTGGCAGCTTTTATTTTCCTTTTCATCAAGCATGTACTCAACAGGCTCAATGACATTAAAGTTCTCTCTGTAAAAGTTGTTGCGGAGATATGATGTGCTCAAACAGCCACCCTCACCTGTAGCTTTAAGCAAGGGGTGAGAGGCTGAGAAGGATGTGGCTACTTCAGTTGTCACTGATCTATAAGATGTGGAACCATGTTTCCTGAGTACATCTTCAATAATGTTTACAGAGAGGGGAAATGTGCCTGCGCTAAACAAATAGTGCAGTTCCTCGAGAAACTCATCCATTTTTGTGGCTGGCACATGAGCAAAATGTTCAAGTTTGAATAAAGCTGCAGTTAAATTTTGCTGAATTGCGTCAGGCAGAATCTTACTTAAATTTCCATTGCAGAGTCATCCGAGTTAAATGCATCTTGCTCTCCATTGTCAGACAACTCTTGAGAAACTCCAGTTGTAGTCACTATGCCTGGTTTGAAATCATTTAGCGTATGGGGGTTGTGTTTCCTGTTTTTGTGAGAGTGATATGTTCCGTAGATATTTGTTTTGTAATTACAATCCCTGAAAACACAGGCAACAGTTTCATGGCTCTTGAAATGGATGCCTAAATGTGAGAAAAAATCTCTCTCAGTAGAAAGACTACTACAAGTGCACAAAGGACAACTAAATGTTGTCAATTCCAGAGGCTTCTGAGAATCTGGTTTGGGATGAACTCTTGATAGGTGGATGTGCAAAGCATTCAGCGTCTTGAAATTACACAGGCAATTTGAATACAGGCATGAGTAGTGTTGCCTATTGCGGTGCATTAGTCTTATGTGTTTGAGAAGCTCATACCTACTCTGAAAACACAAACTGCACTCATTGCACCTCCACACAACTCAAGAGTAAGGCCTAGCCAAGTCTATCTGGATATATCACAGCTGTCTGCAAACGTCCCCTTTTCATGTCATGCTTACATATTTATACGCTTAGGCCTGTCACTGGCAGATGACCCCCTTTTCTGGGACACTTTTGCGAAGGGATGGCAGTTGAGGTGAATGGCTCCACATACTCGGTCTTTTCTGTGATGACCAGAGAGAGAAAGAGCAATCAATGAGGGTGAAGGAGAGATCTATTCAGAGAGAGAGAAAGCCAAAATGTCAAATAATTGCTGCAAATTTTATCTCCTCATGCCATGAACTGAGAACAACCAGTGGAAACTCAGAAAATGAATAATTACTGTTAGTTTATGTCTATGTTTGTACATATATTAATATTTGTAAGAGATTTATTTCTCTCACTCACTAAAATGAGTTGAGAAAATGTAGTTATTAAAAAAATGTATTGTGTAATTTAGACCAGAGATTGATCAAATGTAGGACAGAGACACACAGAAAGAGAGTAACACACACACAAACATACACACACACATATACATATATATATACATATATATATATATGTATATATGTATAGAGAGAGAGAGAGAGAGAGAGAGAGAGAGAGAGAGAGAGAGAGAGAGATACAGAGGAAAGTGAGTGAGAAATGAGAGACAGGAAGGAGAATTTATAGGGAAGATGTGTTCACTTGTGTGTGTGTGTGTGTGTGTGTGTGTGTGTGTGTGTGTGTGTGTGTGTGTGTTGTGTGTGTACAGACAAAGTTATGGGGGTGCAGAGCCTGCTTTCAAGTCTGTACCACATTCACTTCAAAAGTTATCCCCCGGAAACCAGTCGAGGTATGTACGCAGTCATTAAGGTTCTGGTTGACCCACTTCCCGAATTCATGGTAGAAAAGATGTAAAAATCATGACATTTGACATTTATTTGACGGACTCTTATTTTGAAGGAGCCTCGGACTACAGCCTGACGCCACATTGTAGTCCTGATTTCACCTGGCCAATTGAGGCCTGCCTTCTGGACTAGGCCTCAGGTGGCCAGTGTTTTTATTTAATGATAATAATAATTTGATTCCAGACCAATTAGGTAGGATAAATTGGTTTAACACAATTTGTGGCATAAAAATGCACAGTTATTGCCATCCAGTTATGGAAAACAAAATTTATAAAGTGGTTTCATTAATGATAAAATGATTCTTATTGAGGAATACCAAATTGTGGACAGAATTCGAAGATAAGTACAGCATTCTAGGCCTCAGGTGGCAAATGTTTTACTTAATAACAATAACAATTTCATTCCTGATGTGTGGAGTAGAAAGAAGAAAAAAAAAACTTGTGTAACACACTTGCTGGTACAAAAAGGAACAGACATGGTTATTTATTCATGAAAAAAACGAATTTGAAACTGTTGTCATTAATAATAATAATAATAATAATAATAATAGTGATAATAATGATAATAATATGACGAGCGCTTTAATTAATTAGTTAGCTAGTGCAAAGAGCCATGAATTCAAGCACCTCCGATTATTCATGCAGTTAACTTTGTGCTCTACCATCTGAATGAGACACACAACACGATGTCTGTCACCAACTCTGTGTGGAAATACTTCAAAAGATACTTACTCTTCAGCTGCACAGTAGCAAGAAGACGCCCTTAGCTCACAAGCGTCCCCTTCCAAGCAGCAAGAGTATTTCCTGCCTCACTTCGTGCCCTTTTCTGCAGTTCATGATTGATCAGCGAGACTAAACTCGTTATACACATACATTATATATATATACATCAGCTAGACTATGGAAGGTCAGGGCGTATGATAAAAGTGTTGAAAACATTTTATTGGCAACATACAGACAGGCAGCAACACGCTCTAATTGCATGGCATGCCAGCACAGTTTGTGAGGGATTGCGCAATCCAAGGTGAAGCTCAGCTCGCTGGTGCCGCACCGTGCGACTCTTCCCTGTATTTGAACGGGAAATGCAAAAATTCAGCGATTCTGAATTAAAAAATAATCAAAATTGTTGGAATTGTATGGAAAATAAATGTATAATACAGATCAGTGGGCAAATATCAACATTTATTTTATTTTATCATTATTTGTTTTTTTTTTCTTTCCATGATGACAGGTGAGGCTCTGCCTCCCCTGACCGCACGTCACTGGTGTTTTCCATATTCGATTCAGGCTGTGGGAATATAACAATGGCTACAACTGATTTGTCTGTTTACATCCTATTTAACTCGACCCTAAATTTCTTCAGGGATCCATCCTCTTTTGTAAGAATGAGCAGTTTTTGAAGCAATGTGTTCTGAGCGACCTTCTGACCTTTCCTGAGAGCCCGTGACTTGAGGTGTATTTCGCCGTCAATATTATTATTTTTATTATTATGAACAGTGATTTTGAGGACAGTTTTGCTCTCATTTCTGGTCTGAATGTATTCCTTTCGATATTATTTGGGTTTATTACATTGACACCAGGCCTTTTCTCTATATTTCAGATATATCTCTATATTATATGGTGTAAGTGAAAACCTGAGCCGGTGCAAGCTGCGTCCCCCAGCAAGGTGAAAGGACTGCCACAAACCAGGTGAAACAACACAATAGCAGAAGTTATAAAGACATTTTTTTCTTTATTCTGTGAGCCGTATGGCTCCAAAATTCAACTTCTCTGGACTAATTTCATCTTTTGTGACTCTCGTTTAGAAAATAATTATGATATTTCATTTTACTATTGCTTTAGAGGCTTTGCGGAGGCTGTAAACTGACTCTCCATCTGCTGCTGAATTGTTTGACCGTTCACTTGATAGGCCGTGCAGTGACTTTTTTGTCCAGCAGATGGAGCCAAGCTATCAGTAACCAGTTATTTGACTCCTCTTTCTCCCTTTCAGCAAACAGCTCCCCTGACACAGTAGGAAGTGCTTTTCTACCCCCTTTTCCTTCTTTTAAAAATTATACTGAAGGCTTTTTCAATTAGTAATCAGTCTTCATTATTTAATTTTTGGGTTTTTTGTTGTTTTTTTTTACACATTTATTCTAATTTTTATCAGTAATAATTTCTTTTTCTTTTCTTTTTTTTTTGCATTCATATTTTAGGGATTTATTTGGATTTTTAAGACGATAAAGTTTTTTCTTCCATAAACCCAAAAACACTTATGTTTATTATTATTCTTTATTTGTTTATTTTTATTAATGCCTTGATATTTTCATTTAATAAAAATTATTTTAACCTGGGTTTATCGCATTGACACCAGGTCATTACATTAAAAAGCCAGTTATTCAGTCTGGCATCAGTTTTCTAAAAGATACTCATATATTCCACATCATTCAAATATTATTACATTATGGCAGCCATTCAGTGTGGCTTCAGCCTTTCCACAAACATTAAAAAATTCCACATACTTCAAACACTCTTAAATTATAAAGGCAGCTATTCAGTTGTACAAAGCCCTTCAGAAAACACGTCAATATTTCACTTCATTGTCATTCTCATTTCAAATCAAGTTTGATTGATGCCTCTCAGCCTCTGAGTAATCTCTATTAAATCAACTGGCCCAAGACAACTTGATCAGTGCTGTGACTGTGCATTCAATTTAGGAGGAAATGCAACGGCCGAAATCATCACAAACCTTTAAACCATTAAATTCTTATATAAATACACTTTAGCAGACATGCCTGTCTGTACAGGCCTGTATGCCTGTCCAAGCATTCAAGCACACATGCGTGCACACACACAAACTTAAACACACACACACAATGTATGGATTTCTGCATAACAGAATACATATGGTATTCTGAGCTACACCTGTAGCCATTAATCTGTTTGCCATATAAACTACATCATACAAATGGTACTATTAATGTAGCTGTGTAATGTGCATAATGCAATACATTCGAAAAAATAAACCCACACACATTTTAGTGGCATTTTGTAAGTTTTCAGTTTCTAACGGTGGAATTTCCGAGTGTCCATGAAGGCACCTCGACTCGACTAGGTTGTGTGACGTCGTCGGACCATTAACTTCTCCCACGTGTGTTGAGGTGAGTGGCTGTTTGTCTCCGTTCCTGTCTCTTTAATGTAAAAAAAAAAAAAAGCAGTTAAATAGTCAGAAATATGTAAACTGACAGTAAATTGGCATGATAATCAATAAATACGAACAGGAAATGAAGCCTCGGTCGATAGGCGGTCAGGGGGAGGGGCGGGAGAGGGAGGTGCGTCGAAGTCCGGTGGTTTAAAAGCTCCTACACATGATCAACGGTAAAAACGCTTCGCGCTGGCTGTCCCATATTTTCCTGTGGAGAGAGCGGGGGCGCCCGAGCTAGCGGATCTGCCGCTCACCACTGCGCCCAAAGTTCAAATTACTTTGACCTCGTTTGCCGCTGACCTTTCAAAGCGCAACCAATGAAATTACAACTGAATGTGACGTAGCCAAAAGCGACACATACAAACAGAGGAGGGAGAGAAAATGGAAGAAAAACTCATTCTCTGTGTGTCAGAGTTCCCCAAACTGTATAACATATTAAAATCATACCACGATCTCGGCAGGAAAAGTATTGCTTGGTGAAATGTCAGTAGTCAGATCGGGCTACTAGGCTTGTGATTAGGCAGAGTTTACGAGCTACCGTTAAGCTAAATACAATGCTAACGTTAGTTTAGCTGTTTGTGTACACGTTCGCTAGTCTATTCCAGGCAGACACAGTGACAGGATCAGTGCTTCGTAGCTATATAAACTGTCCTTTAGCTCAGCAACAGTCAATCCTATCATGTTGTTACATAGAGCTGTGGTTAGTTTTCGCAGAAGGTGAGTCTGCTTTTTCCTCCTCGTCCTTTTTCTTTCCGGAGTGACAAGTATGGGTTTGGTGTTGCCTAGCAACAGTGAATAGCTCGCACTTGTTGATGATGTATACCTGAGTTCCTCTGCGTCTGCTCGGCGCCTCTGTTAGCTGCATTAACATATCTGCAGTAACAAGCGCCTGTCTCCTCACGTTCCTCTGTGTGTATGAATGTAGCCCTAGCTTCAGTAAACACAGAACACAGGTGAGAGAGAGGAGGAGAGACAGTGTGACAGTAAATATTAAATAAAATAAATTAATAAAGCAAAGGGCATCTTGAGGGAAAGACTGAATCTTATATTCAGGATACTTAAGCATTAAGTCAGCTAAGGTATATATAGGCTAATTGTCTTTCTGGTGTAACCAGTCACATATGTGCCTCTGTTTAATTAATTATGTCTCATGTGATGATGATTTTATTTGACAATTATTAGCTGATAGCTTTATTACTTGAAGATTGTTGGTTATGTGTGAACGTTTGCTTAATGTGGTGTGTGTAGAAGTGCCTAGAATTTGAATATTTATTATGAATGTACTTTCTTGCAAACCTATGGATAAAAACTGTCATAACTGGTGCTGCTTAGTTTGAGCAGACATACACACAGACAAACTGAGATACATAAGATGAGATTAATATATTGTTTCCTCTTCTAGGCAAAGAGAAGTACATTTGGAGGCTGTGCTTGATTGGTGAGTGAAATAAAATCTGAACTGAAAGTGACAACAGAGTACATTATTTGACTGTGGACTGTGCTTAGCTCCCTTAAATGGGACAGAAGAACAATATGGCTGAGATTAAAAATGGTAGCAGGCAGCCATGTATATTAGACTTAGAGCCAGACATTCAGTTAAACCAATCACAATCAGCTTTGAAAATTTCTGCCCAGCAACTGTGGGTGGACATGTATCCACTGTGTAGGCAAGACATGCATTTGATGAAAATCTGCCTCTCGAACTACTGCCTCTGAGTGACAGACCCGAAGTCCCACAGCCAAACCAAACACACGTTGAGCGAGAAGAGAAGAACGTGAACACAGCCATGTAAATTTTATTCTTGTGGTGCCAAATATGTGGCCACACCAACAATTTAAAGAACTGGGGTCATCTGCTTTTCTCCTGAAGGTCTTAATCTGAGTTAACATGGGAGTGAATGGGGCAGTTGGTTGGAAAACTTGTCCTTTTTGACCTCGCTGAGCCAAAACTATAAGTCCTTTTTCTACTGTGGTCACATGTTGCTACCGGCACAGCTTTTCCTACAATCTGATGTGCAATTTGTGTATGTTGAGATAACACTGAAGTCTGAAACTGAGAAGGGATGTAAGTGAGAGAAGAACAAAATGGCTGACAATAAAAATGGCAGTAGGCAGTGATGGATATTAGACTTAGAGCCAGACATTCAATGGCTGCTATGACCAGCAGCTATGAGTGAACATGCATCTAATGTGTAAGCAAGACACACACAGACACGCACACACTCACCCATACACATGCAAACACGCACAATAGTGCATGCATGCACACATACGCGCGCGCGCACACACACACACACACACACACAACTTCAATGATGCTATTATTACTGCTGGCAGTATGGTGGAAATACTAGTTGTCAGTGAGCATAAGGCACACTCAAAGTTTTGTGCAAAATTTTCTAGTTATACTTAGTGATGCCTATGTGAATTGTACATCAGGCACATTGAATGACACTTACACTACAGCAATTACAGTGAACATGATGCTGAAGCATCCCTTTAATAAATTTAATTGTTTTACGGTAATAAATTCATCCCACTGCAGTTGAAGTAAATAAAAGCAGACTTAAAAAGTGTAAATGTTTCTTTTATGTCAGTCTGCTTTCTTGAAGTTGCATAAGTTAGTCTAATGCCATGTTTAGGTCGGGAGGCTTAAACTGCATTTTCTCACAAAACATGTTGATATACTATTTGTTGGTAAACAAAAAAGCCAAGTGCCTTTAAAACAATTTTAATAGCTTTTAAAGGGATCATTCAGCTTATTTGAAGTGGGGTTATGTGAGGACCTTATCTATAGTCAGTGTATTAACTACAGTGAATTTGAGTCAGCACACCACCAATTGGGACAAGCAGAGAGGAGCACCATTAGGGAAGCTAAGCTGCGTACTACTGTGGATAAGGTCAGTAACAGGGCCAAAATCACAGAGTGGTCGCTCATGCCAAAAAAAAAGTGAAAAATCTGCCAAAACAGGGCATAAAAAGACACGAAACCACCTTTTCCATCAAGAAGATGATGACTGCAGCCACTTGGCTGTGAAAGTGTGCACTGTAACGAACCAGCTGTGAAATTCACAGTAATTAACTGGCAACAAATGACAAGTAAGTTATTGTAAAAAAAAATACAGTGTTGAAGCTGTAGAACTGAACACAGTAATTAAAATTTACTGTATGTTTTATTATAGTAGTATTTTTGTAACTGTAAAATATAACACAGTAAATTTTATGTATTGTTGTTTATATTACAGTAATATTGTTGTAACTGTAAAATTAAGTACAGTAACTATGCACAGTACCTTACTGTATTTCATGTAACAGTACTGTTATTGTAACTGTAAATCAAAACACAATATTAACCGTGTGTTTCTTACGGTAGGGTTATTGTAATTGTGAGCCAAAAAGACAGTAAATACTAACTGTATTTTTATTTTACGATTGTTGTTTTTTTTTTGCTGTAAACAAAAATACAAAAATTGCTACATACTGTATTTTTTGTTACTGTAATATTGTTTAACTGTAAAATAAAAACAATAATTTTTTAATTGCTGCATTTGTGATTACATCATTATTGTTTTAACTGTAAATAAAATAATAACAGTAATTTCCAAATGTTGTATTTTTGGTTACAAAAATAGTATTTTAACTGTATACTAAAAATTGTAATACTGTCTTTTAAAGTTACAATATTAATATTGTAACTGTTCTTATGATTCATGTTATGATGTAACTGACTGATGAAATTGTGACAACAAAAGATACATTTTCCTAGCTATTTATTTTTTGTGCATAACCACAAAACAATGGATATAAATATCCATACATAACATTAGCAAAAGGTATGATCATGAGTATATGACCGAGCTTTTAGAACATGTTGTAAACCATATTACAATATTACTAGCCATAAAATCCTTAAAAACAGTGGCAATAACATGTCAACAAAACCCTATTTTTATATAGGACATGCCTTGAACATTTGTGTACTCCAAGTACACAAAGACTCCATAAAACAATGGATATAAATATACTGAGATAACATAAACAAAACATGATCACCATCACGTTTCTAGAACATGTTGTAAACACATACAGTATTAACCATAATATCCATAAAAACAGTCAAAACAGAGACAATAACATGTCAACAAAACACTATTTTTGCATAGAACATGCTGTAAACATTTTTGTACTCCAAGTACAAAGACTCCTTGCCTCTTAGGATCCATCACCCAGTCCATCAGTTCCATAGTGCTGTTGCACGGCAACATCCTGAAAATTAAACAATCATAGTGAATAAGAAGTGTTTAAACAACCCATATTTGTGCAAGTATGCCAAAAGCAATGCTGTACTGCAGCTTTACAGCAGTATTTCCTTTACAAAAAACTTGAATCATAGTGCTGTGATCATAACACCAGGTTCACACCGGATGCTAAAGCGCTGTTTAGTGGCGCGCCCATGAAAATCGCGCCCGAGCCGCAGCCCTCCCATTCACACCAGGGGGGTATTCCAGAAAGGAGGTTCAACAAACTCTGAGTCTAACCCTGAACTCTGAGTTGACTTACTCCGTGAAGTGAAACTCTGAGTTTTCAGTTCAAGAACAGCTGATCTGAGTTAGGTAAGTCGACTCTGAGTATGTTAACTCTGAGTTGAGCTCGTGCCTGACAACTAGTAGAAAGCCATCACCAATGGAGCTCCGATACTGTGATTCACCATGGCAACAGGGGAGAAAACAGGAAGTAGACATTTTCTAGAGAGAAAAAAAAAAGTAGGCTAACGCGGCTGACAGAGTTTTAGATGCAGCCGTCTTTTCATTTTGAATTGAACATCACTTTCTTTTATATTAGTCTTTGAGGAGGTGGTTGGATGTTGTTCAATGTTTTATTTTATTTAAGGCTCGCTATTTTATTTCATTCTATTTTATTTAGCCTAATTAAAAAAAATAGTCGGCTGAAAATGAAATATAAAACAGTCTCATGATGGCTAACTCACAAAGTATAAGTTTATTCAGTGGATATTTTAACTTGTAGTAGCTGTTTAACACACATCCTGTCTTCTAACATCCTGCTGAGTAGATGAGCGGTGGTCACCTCCACCTCCACCACGTCCAAAGGAGGCAGAGAGCAGCTGGTCCTGGGTCAGGTCGCTTGGTGACCAGAGGCTGAGGACGTCACTCATCCCCAGGACCGACATTAGAAGCAGACACACACTTATGTTCTGTCTACAAATTGAACTAGAAGAAGCCTATCTTACATTCAATGCAGCGGAAAATTATAAACATGGACTTTGAAATGACGTTGTTGGAAAAAATAAATAGGCTCTAGCTACTGGTTACTTTTGTAGCTATCTGTGGGAAATAAAGAGAAACAAATGAAATGTGAGTTATTTCTCTTTTTCTGGCTGTTGAAAGGTGACTGATTAAATGAAGAGGACTGTTCAGATTTGAGAGCACGTCAGCTGTGACGTGTAGCCTGATATTCGCTGTGCGGCCGGAGAAAAATATTCAGATAAAAAATGACTGAATGATGAGAAGCCATTCGGACTGAGAAGTGAAGGACAGCCGCTGTCACACAGGTCCGTCAGACTCAGGGTTTCTTCAGGAAAACCTGCCAGCGAGCAGGTTATGTTCACAGAGTCTGTTACCGCAGTAACTCTTTAGTTTAAGTTACCTCTCTTTCTGGAACTGGAAACTCAGAGTTTCCCTCATCTCAGGGTTAACTAACTCAGAGTTTTCGCATAACCCGCTTTCTGGAATACCCCCCAGAAGCGCATTTCTCTGCACCGGCCCGAGCCATGTGTAGGCTGTGTGTGTCTGTGTATGTGTGGGTCTGTGGCTGTGTGTCTGTGTATGTGTGGGTCTGTGGCTGTGTGTCTGTGTATGTGTGGGTCGACTGTGGCTGTGTGTCTGTGTATGTGTGGGTCTGTGGCTGTGTGTCTGTGTATGTGTGGGTCTGTGGCTGTGTGTCTGTGTATGTGTGGGTCGACTGTGGCTGTGTGTATGTGTAGTCTCCGTGTGTTTAACTCTCTGTTAAGGTATATAAACACAAATTGACTACAAACGCACACACATATGCCTATCGTATTTGTCGTTTGCGGTATTTTATTTTGAAAACTGCTTCAATTTTGAAAATTATCTGGATTCTCTCGTGTTTCTTTGGGTGACTTCCTGCCCAGCTTGACGCGATCGCTCGCGGCTTCCGCACAAAATAGACCAGACACGAAATGATCACTGCACGGAGCGAGCCAGCCGTGAAGGTGTGCGTTGCGGCGCATCTGGTCTGAACGACACAATCACTTAACAAGGGCACCAACAGGAAGCGGGCTCCATTCCGCGGCTATTTGCGGTGCTTCCGCGTCCGGTGTGAACCCAGGGTAAGACAGTAATAACTGTTCTTAATTTCATAACCAATTAATCATAAACATAACCACCATGTACCCATGCAACAGTACCAGTTGAACGTTTGGACACTTTCTCATTCAAGTGAAAGGGAAGGTCACAGCAAAGTTCTGACTGGTACTGTATGTTTAAAAATGCTATACATTAGCAAAATCGGACAAAACAGTGAAGTAATAACTCTCAGAAACACTGAAGTTGTTGTAGATATTACAGCAGAGATCACAATGCTCGCACTCAGCAGTGGTACTCGCATCATTACTAGGCAACAAAGCAGGCTGTCTCACGTTGCAGAACAGCGCTGCACAGAAGCTCCCAAATGAAAAAAGATTATTGATTTATGAATGAATGGATATGTCGCTTATTTTTTGGCATTTTTTTTTTTTTTTTTCCTTTTTGGCCTGGCGCACCAGGCCTGTACAATGGTAGGGGAAACACTGGTTCAAATTGGCATCTACATGATTTTTTTTTTTTTTTTTGAATTGAAAATGTGGTGGTTATGATCAGAACTAAAGTGGAAAAAAAAGCAGAAAAAAAATATTAATGACATTTTTAGGACGTTTTAGAAGGGGACAAAAATGTCCCTTTTCAGAAATTAAGGAGTATTTTAGCGACAGAATGAAAAATTGCATAGTATATGATGTGTGTTTGAAATTCAAAAAATAATCAAAAAAAATGGACAACTGGACCAAATATGACGAGGATCACTATTTCCAGTTTGAAATTAGTGGAGAAAATGACAGAATGAAATGACAAAAATGTCCCCATCAGGTATGAGGGTTGAGACCCAGGGAGAAATGTCTTTTAATTTCTTTTCTTTCTTTCCTTCCTTCCCTTCTTCCCTCCACCCCCCTCTTTCCTTCCTTCCCTTCTTCCCTTGCTCCGCCTCTTTTCTTCCTTTCCTTCTTCCCTCCCTCCTTCCTTCTTTCCTGTCTTCACGAGAGGACAAACTGGCAGTGATTAATAACTGCATTGATACAGCACACTGTAGTTAATGCTTGTCTGTCAGCTGATAGTTTTAGTTAATAATGTCGAGGTTTTCAATATATAATATGTATCCAGTTTATGCCTCAACATAATCCAATAAAGATTAATTTAATAAAGGGAATTTAATAAGTGCTGACTATCTCTTCAGTGGAAAGTAGTTAAATATTATTTAGACTAAGATTTTAGACTAACTTTGACAAATAAAAACCAAACCCATCTTCATAGATATAATGGCTAGTATCAGAACCTCACCTTAATCTAGCTGTTCTGCCAGTCAAATGCAGAGAAGGCATTCATGAAGGAAACAACGCGTGGATTTATATCAGATGTCTTTCGCTTCACGGTTCTGCCAGTTTTCCTGCTCGTCTGGACCTTGGCTGTGCACTTGATGGAATCTGGATTGATCCTGGCAAGGAACCTAATAGAAATGAAAATGGAAGTTAATATATCTCTTGGCCAGTTTAATGAGCACATCATCTTAACAGAAGTCCTCTCAGGACAGATCAAGATGTTTATAGAAATCAACCTGAAAGGATATGAACTTTAAAGTCAAATATTTTTTGTCAAGGTGCCCTCTAACTGAGTTTTGAATATACGACTTGTATTGCCCTGAATGAACATAATTGTACGTACAAATCCTTTTAGATTTTCTCTGATTCTCTGTTTTCATCTTGGAATACAAATTAATATTCTTTCACCACTATGAAGTGTTCTGGGATTATTCAAAGTATTTGTAGTTCAAAGTTAAGTTAGAATGTTATTGGCAATACCTCTGAACAAATTCCAGTGTTGTGACTGCTTCCACCTGATATTCAATGTTGAATACATAGAAACTGGCAAAGAGGACAGCCAAGGCAGTTGTGAAATCCGGCATGGGAGGAGAATGTGGGATTACAACACGGCCCTCTATGGACAGCATCCACTTGTTAGCAGACCACACAGTGTCTCCTGCAATAATCAAACATAAAACAACAACTGAATTACAAGTAAGTAATGTCTGACTCTGCAGACCCTCTTCCCTGGCTCAGTGCTGCAGTGGCTGAGTGGGCAGGAGGGTATCTGGTGATCAGAAGGTCATTGGCTCATCCCTGGCCCACCACGTCAATGTGTTAGAATGTTCTCCCTGGGCACTGCAGTAATAACACTTCCTCACTAGTCTTAACAGAGTTAATACAGAGGACGAATGTCACATACACCATGTACACCATGTGCACAATGTACAATGACAAATACCTCCCAAACAACTAAAGGGGCATAAATTATCTTCTTTTTTTTTAAACTTATGCCATCTGAAATAGCATTTATTTGTAAAGTTGAACTGCCACAAGAGTTACCTGACTATATTCTCTACGTATGTCCACTTAGTTTTATTCTTCTCCAGATCTGCTTTTATTGAATGACAGTTTTACCTAGTGCAATGAGCCTTGGGGTGCTGAGGAGGCTCAACTGTTCCTCTGCATCGGCAGGAGTTGTTGTCACCTATGAGTATTAGAATTTAGATTAACAAAAGCACAGAAAAGCACTTCACGCAATTATTACAGAAATAATACCTACACAGTAAACAGAGTGCTTTCCACTGTATAGTATCAGCTCAAACTGACTAGCCTTTTTAGTTTTACAATGGGCAAAAGTAGTAGCTAGTACCTGGTATCTTTTTGGTATAACCTCTGTTGTGGTTCAGAGAGAACAGAGGCGATGCCAAAAGATGATGTGAGAACTCTGCAGACTACAGTACTTTCATTGTCTCATATTGCATAGAAGATCCTTAATGTCATTAACAAAGTTTTAAAATAGCCTTTAAAAATGTGTATTGGATCAATGTTGCAACTGTATCATTTATTTCTCACTTAACATGTTAACAGTAATGATTTTTATTGGACCCTGGGAGTGAAATAGATTGTCATTGCTCTTTAAAGCTCTCCTAAGCAGAGTGGTGGACATCGCTATGACATCAAGCTACAGTAAAATGAAAGGGTACTGTCTGCTTTGGAAAATGAAATACACTACCAGAGTCTAGTATAGTAGTGAGTAGTGACAATCTTGTTCAATGAGAAAGTGGCAATAGATAGCAATTAAATCATTTAAACATTCTGATTAGCATTCCAATGCACATTCATCTGACAAATCCAACAAGGCACCAACATGGTAAAGAAAAACTAAACTGTGAGTGGGTTGAAATACTGCAAGAGCCAGGTGTTCACAATAAAAAAAAGAACTATTTACAATAAGAGTTATTGAAGACCAATATGATAACTTACATCAGCAAGGATGAGAAGGGCATCCTCTGCTTCTTTGAAATGTGTCATCATCACCAGGAGTGCTGCAAGAGCATCTGTGCCCTCTCGGTCTTCCTTCAAAGCATCTTTCAGAAGAGCTTTAACTTCCTTGGTCCAACTCATCAGCTGACATCTGAAGTACTCCAGGAGTCTCTTCCCCTTTTTATCCATGTCATCCTTCAGTCTGGTGTACAGGTCAACACCAGTCAGGGTGTTGAAGTGGGAAAGTAAGAACTTCCAAGACAGGAGAAACGGCCACCGTTTACTTATGTCCAGAATGCTGGCGGATGGGTCTGCATTGATGTCCTCTCGCTGTTTTAGAGATGTGATTGTCATAAGCTCCTTTACCCTTCCTCTCTCAGCTGCCTTTAGCCCCTCTTGAGTAAATATGTCCACCATTTCTTTCCTCTTTTCTTCAAGTGAATGAGCTGTTTCCCCCTCTGGGTACTCCTGTGGCTGCCAGTTAATACAACCATAACTGTCGATTCTAGCACATTTGGCAGGTGGTGGCGGCTGGTCATCATCACTTGTCTGTGACCTTCTGGGCCTCCTCAGGCGGGGAGAGTGTGTTGTCTCTATTGACATATTCCACTCTGGTCTTCAGCTGCTGCAGTAAAGTGAAGTATCCACATCCAATCATTTCCCCCTCCTCAGTGTTATCTAAAAAGCTGCCAGGATACATCTGAGTTATAGCTTTTGCTACTGTTGTGCAGTCTTTGCGTGTCGGGTTCAAGCAGTGTTCTCTCATGGAATCGACAATGACTTTCACCATGTGTCGGCGATCCCCTGGCTCTGGACGATTACCAGCATCAATGGCTCTTTTGAGAGAGGGCCTCATTTTGTCCCATTGCACCTGAAATCTGTCCACCCAATCGCTGTGTCCACGTGGACTGGTTATTTGACTGGTGGAAGGCTCATCTGAGAATGACCTAGAGGGGGAAGACACAGTACTAGGGGAAGAATCAAGTGAAGAGGTGGTCGACTGGCGACTGTTTGGATCTGCATAACAAATCGACATAAGCACAAAAAAGACAATAGTTAATAATGTCTCATTCCTACATTTTTCATCTTAATAGAGCCATTATCATCAAGATACAATTGCAATGAACCTTAACATGTAAATGAGACAGCTTACCACTTTTGAAAGAATTAATCAATCTTCTGCACTGAATGGGTGATAGTAGATGACTGATGTCTGCCTCTTTAATAAACTGAAGATCATCTGGCCCTTCCACACCCAAGGTGGTTTCCAACTCGTGAACCACTGCTTCCACCTTCTCCCTCTGTAGCTGTGGCAGCACACTCTGTATAGCATGCTCAATGAAGTCCATCAAGTCTTTTACCTGTAACACACTGAATGGTGCAAGGCAATCAAGTTGAGACCAAACTGATTATATGTGGCTAATGGATAGTAGTCTGCTAGACTGTCCACAGACACACACTCATAATGAGCATTATGACTGTTTTGTAGACAGTGTACACCAAGATCCAAAACACGCACTGACTGATACAGCTCAACAACAAAATGCACACATGCTTGATTAATCAGTATGAGCACAATTTTCCCAAACTTGTAGCCTGTGTCATTTTGGTTAACAACAATAGCCATGCCTCTTTGGTACAGCGTCCCTTTAAATGTAACAGAGGGTGTTTCAAAACTGTCCTCTAGACGAAGGCCCTTGAGACTGGCAGCTCTCTGTATGGCTATCTGGTACAATTGGTCATGGAACTTTGTGGCTTCCCCTATTTGAAGCAATGGGGGAAATAAGCTGCCGGCATGCAAGTAAGCTTGCAGCAACTGGTGTCTTTCAGCTAAAGTGCTGCAGAGATTTTTAAAATTATGAAGCTTCCTTGCACACTGCTTGAAATAACTGTGCTTGCTTTCAAACCGCAATGTCCATAATCGAATAAGGGGACCAAAATGGAGGATGAGCTCAGGGTAGTGAACAAGGTAATGGTGTTTGGGTTGCAGTGAATTTCCTGGGAATTTCTTTCTTCTCATTTCAAGATACTCCTCAATAAGCATCTGAAGATATGCAACTTGGTTTTCGTGGATCTTTGGTGCACATATTAGCTCAACAACCTCCCTCAACTTGAGACACAACTGCCAAACATCACTTTCAAGGGGATTTTTTATTCTGTCCCCAATCATTACTGGAAGGAGACGCGAGAGGCACCAGTTCTGTGCAGCATGGCCACCAAGCTTTTCCCCATCTGCTTTTACCTCACAAGGTTTGTTATTAGCATCACTGCCTTTGTATGGAAAGTGTGATATTATCCTGTTTAGGTGGTTATAAGTGAACTGTTTCTCAGTCTTCACCAAGTGCTTTATATACAGAGCGAGATCAACAGAAACAATCCCTTCGAACAGGTCATGACCCAGACATGGAGGGAGGCCTGGCTGGCAAACATGAAAATACTTCAGCTGATTGAACACAGAGTCAAACTTTACTCCGTATGCCATTCCCCCCTCTGCCACACAGTTGTTGTAGGTCTCTACTGATCTAGCAGGACCTGGTTTTGTGGGAGTTTGCTCCCAGGTTTCCCTGTCTATGAGGCAATACCTGCAGAAGTATCTGCTTTTACTGAAGTTTTCGGTAAAACCTCCAATGCAATGAGACCCTAGATTATCTCCAATTATGGCCAAAACAGTACCCCTCACAATATTCCCTCCAGGGCCATGAATTCCATGCTCTTCTATTTCTTTCAGGTCATTAACTGCAGCAGAAAATACCTTTTCTTGGCCAAAAAATTTGAAGTCCTCCTCCCTGCACAACAAAACTAGCTGCATTTGGTCAATGGAAGACCTGTTGTGTGCTGTGATCTCTGCTAGCGTCATATACACAGCTAAGATCTTATGCTTCTTTCTGCCAGAACCAAGGGGGTTAGCAACCTCAAATGAATCTTGATACAAGATTATGCCTAAGGAGGACGGTGATTCATTTAACAATGTATTGTTTGTTATGATTTTACCATCTCTCAGATCTTCGAGGACATCAGGAGTTGTTGGCGTGTCAGATTTTGCTCGGAGATATTGCTCTTGAACTGATACCTGGCTAAGTAATGCCTTCACTGTATCTTTAATGGACACGTACTGGCAAAATCTCTCTTTTCCATTTCTATCAATACCCAGGTAAATATCTGTTGACTCAACATAGTTGAATTCACTCTTGAAAAGTGTTCTCCGTGTCTGATCACTTCTAAATACTCCTTCATTGCACCTTTTCATCAGGTCATTTTTTGACAGATTATCAATGAGATCCCTGATTTCATTTTCAGGCACATTTAACTGTGTTAAATCTTGATGCAATTTAGACAAAAGATGGGCTGTGCTAGAACTGTGCACCTGCTGGAACGCTTCAATTATTTTCTGAATCACACTAGCAGCATTTTAGCCTGCATCTGGAGATAGAACAAGGCCAGACTGTTCATGAACTCTTTCTCGTCTACTTCATTTCCACCATCCAACACTTTCTGCTCCAAGATTTTCATCTAAACTTGTTTGAGCTGTTTTGGTCATTTCAGTGTCCAACGAGCTAGCTGTGCTGGCCGCAGCAGCAGCACTAGAGGTGCAAGTTCTTTCTTTATGTTTCAGACTGATGTGTGAGGTGAAAGATGAACGGACAGAAAAAGTCTTTGAACAGTTATCATAAGGGCAAGGCACTTTTGTCCCACTTGTAATATGCAGCTGGAGATGCTCCCATAAAGTTGCTACACGCTCTGACACAAAGCTACATCTCTCAAATTTGCATGCTAAAGCATGTCCTTGTGTTCATGCCCCTGATTTACCTGTGGGCGTATGGACTCTGTACATATGCTTTTGAAGTGCAATTACTGTTGTAAAGGCTGTAGGACACTCTGCATATCCACACTGAAATCTAATGTTTGCAAGATTTCTCTGAATTTTAACATGCCGAATGAAAGCAGGAATTGACACAGCTTTGAATTTACAAACAGTACACGTGTAAGACATTTTGAACGAGAACTGCAGTTAACTCAAACTGGAAGAAAGTGCAACTTTCTTTTTCACAAATGTCTTATATAAATGAGCAAACTAAGTTTGATTGACTAAAGTTAGCCAAGAGAAAAGTCACTTACATGCAATGATGCACCGTGTGCTGCTCCGCGCCTTTCCCTTAACCGTCGTGTTGTCCTGTAACAGTCCGCCTCCTCCTGCAGCAAACTGTCGTCTGCATCCGCTCTCTGATCACCGTAGTTCCTCTAATTAGATGACTACTGTATATGACAGCAGGCTTTTCTTTTGTCTGTCCCCAGGTTTGATACTGGAACATGCAGCCTTTTTTTTTTTTAATCCATATAAACACTAATCATAGAATAAATAAAATAAAATAAAACATTAAAGATAGAAATCCACATAGAAAAGTTGTTTAAAAAAGCATACAGTACAATATAACAACTCTTTTGGCTAATTTTATTTGTATAAATTATACATTTGATAAATTTGATGAATTTTAATTAAATTAATGTAAGATGAGATTTATTTTGTGAAGATATATTCAGTAGATTCTCTTATTTTTCACTGTTTATTATTTTGTGTCCATATAATTTGGTTAATGGTAATTACAGTTGTATTCTGCTGTTAAAGTTAATCTGGACCTATATAATGTGGCGCACCTTATGTGCAGGTAATATGAGTTGTGATCGAGATTGGCGGAGTGATATGTTAGATGTGAAATGTCACTTTTGTTGTCAGTATTGACTTGTCCTACGTTCCTCCGGACATTGAAGTGAATTAAGTGGAAACAGTCGAAGCTCTCCTCGTGCTCCTTCTTCACCCACAGCCCTTCTAAAGTTTAATTAAGTGATACACAAAGTACCGTGTATTACATTAATATGACACAAATTTACAAATTTTATTTTCCCGATGCTGTTTCCCAAAATGCATTTCGCTCCAACTGAGAATGGTAGCTGTAAAGCAGCCAAAAGCTGTTTTAATTCCCTGAATACATCAGTTAAAGTTTTAATATTTTTCATGCAAGAAAGTAACCGTTTAGATACCCAGTATGCGGTTAGTTCATCTAAATGACGCCTATTTGGAAGTTTGCTCCACATACGGGACCAGCTGACTGGCAGCGGCGGTCTCAGAGGTGTGAGAGCTCAGGGTGGGGGAGGTGGATGGTCACGGTGGGGACGCTAGAAGTCAGGATCTGTGTTAACGTTATATCAGTTAGCCTACTACTGAGACTTGGTGGAAGAATGATATAAATTATCTGCATAAGTGGAAATGTAATCAACTGAAATATAGTTAAAAGGTTAAAATAAAGTGAATAATACTCTTAGGTATTAACGATTCTTATTTTTACACTTATATCGTGGTTTTAAAAAGAGAAAAAAAAGTGTTGTAGGAGATGTATTTTTTGGCACCTGTCTGAAAATTTGCACAATCATTCCCCCACCCTCCCTGATACACATGCTCGAATTTCAGCCTGCTACGGCAAACCGTTTGGGAGTTATTAATTTTCCCACCATTTTTCAAATTCAAATTTCAAAAAACTGCATTTTGCCTGCCACGCAGCAACCTTTGACCCCACGGACCCCAAACTCGGGTCAGATGATCCCCAGGGGTCGCTGAACAATAATCCAGTGGAATAATAACCCAAATCCCAGCAGTTTTCTTAATTGGCCATTTAAAATCCCAAAAATCAGAAGCTCTCTGACTTATGGCCCTTCAGACCCTCTGAGTCAGAAAAGCCTGTATGGACAAAACATATTTCCAAAAGTTGCACGGGTCTGAAATTCTAATATTTCGTTCGGGGGCCCGAGACGAGCGTGTAGACATGCATTCAGTCCTGATCGGGCCCCTACTTTTTGAGAGGCGGGGCTTCGAACTGCCGCATTCCTTGGTCTCCCGGTGGCCGCCATTTCCATAGAAACAGACTTAATTGTTTGAAACTTTGCCTGTGGACTTGTGACGAGGCCCCTATCGATCACCCCAAGACCCAACTCTGCAGGACCTTTGGAAGGCCAAGTAGCCCCCTGGAGGTCCTATTGCAACGGGACCAAAATATTCTGGTAGAGGACCCTCTGATAAGCAACGTACTCAGATTTCAAGTTTATAGCTCAAAGCGTGTGTGAGTTGTTAGCTAAAAGCAGGCCAAAAGGCTGCAATCACTCTGATGGTTGACCCCTGTGACACATTAACATTTCAGCCCCCTAAGTCAAAGCGTTTGGGAGTTATCAATTTTCCCTCCATTTTGTAATTTAAAATGGCCAAACGCGCCACAGGGGATGGTCCTAGCCCACCCATAAACATACTCAAAATTTAACCTCCTAGCTCAAAGCGTTTGAGCGGTATTAAGAAAAACCTGTTTAACGACATCTCCTTTAATGTGTGGCTGAGGCAAAGGAAGCCATTTCTGACCCTTGCTGTCATTTCCTAAAGTACACAGTATGTCACTGTAAATTTCAATTATATTACTATGAATTTCGACAGTACGATACAGGTTACTGTAATCTCCAGAGCAGGCTACACAATATGTTACTGTGAATTTTTACAATACTATACTGGTTGCTGTCGTTTCCTAAAAGTACATGTTATTGTAAATTTTGATATATTACTGTGAATTTCTACAATACCATAATGGTTGCTGTGATTTCCCAGAGTACACGATATTACTCTGAAATTTTTATTGGTTGCTGTAATTTGTACATTACTGTGAATTTTTACAGTACTATACTGGTTGAGGTTTCTATAGTACACAATATGTAACTGTGAACTTTTACAGTACTATACAGGTTACCGCCATTCCCTACTGTACACAATATGTTACTGCAAACTTCAATTAATTATTGTGAATTTCTACAGTACTGTTATGGTTGCTGTGATTTCCTACAGTACACATGATGTTATTGTGAAATTTCACACTACTGTAATGCTTGCTTTGTTTTTTTACGGTAGTGATGATATTACTGTGACTTACTACAGTAGAACTTGGTCTGCTGTGAATTTATACAGTATTGTGTTTATTACTGTGATTTATACGATATTTTGCCAATTACTGCTTATTATACAGTATTTTACTTTAAAAACATTCACAATAACTAACTTTACAGAAACACACTAAATTACTGTGTATTTCACAGTCATTTTTTACAGTGAGGGCATAAAAAGACACGAAACCACCTTTTCCATCAAGAAGATGATGACTGCAGCCACTTGGCTGTGAAAGTGTGCTTTTTGAGCTTTTTACGCTCTGAAAAGGCTTATTTCACCACATACAGGGCCAAAATCACAGAGTGGTCGCTCATGCCAAAAAAAAGTGAAAAATCTGCCAAAACAGGGCATAAAAAGACACGAAACCACCTTTTCCATCACATCACAAAGTAACGATGGGTTTGTCCTGTGCCAGAACTTGTTACATTCACGCCAAATTTGCCAGCGGGACTAAAGTATCAGGTTATTTCTCTGTGTTTTTTGAATCGTGTTTTCTTTTTTTTTTATACAATTGCTTGTCCTATATTATGTTTTTGCCACACAATCTTTTGTGTCACCATGTTTTTGACTTTAACACTCAGTGTGTATACTTGTGTTACAGGACTATGCCGCTGGGTGGCAAGTGCACTATCGCTATTAAGGTAAGCTGCTTCCATGTGATATAGCATTATAGGAGCATGACTATAAAAATATTGGTTCTTTCTTTGACAGAACAGGCTATTGGCAACATATACTCAGGCCTGGAATGAAGTCATTTTTAGGAGAAGTCACTTTGGCCTATGATGAATTCAAGTTTAATGGGGCTTTCTGGTCAAATTGTAGGGCACAAGAGTGCACAAATAATGGGTGACAATTATACTGTATGAAGATAAAACAGTTTTAGCTGATAATTACGTAAAAGGATAGTTCACCCAAAGATGAGAATTTATGCATTATATACTCAAACTCATGTCAATTGAGAGATGCACCGATTTCAATGTTCTTGGCCGATTTCTGATTTTTTGATCTTTTTGAGGGGTCTGACTTACCAATTCTGATTTTTATGTAGATTTCAGACCTGTTTTGAGCATGAGCATGTTGAGCATGAGTGATCACACGTTGCTGTGGGATGCCTGTGACTGTATATAATGAATTAAGGCGCTTCTGAGTGTCAGATGCCCAGAAAGCACAGTTTCATAGCAGAAGTGGCTGTAATCCTGATCTTCTTGATGGAAAAGGTGGTTTTGTGTGGTCTTATGCCTTGTTTTGTCAGATTTTTCACTTCTGAGTGTAAGCGGCCACATGTTGCTGGGGGCTGCCTATGTGACTGCATATGGTGAAATAAGGTGCTTCTGAGCATCAGATGCCCAGAAAGCAAATTTAGGGAAGTTCATAAATTAGACATAAAGATTATTTAATTACTTATTTATCTTTAACCTTCGATTCCACGCCGCGAGAAAAGAACAACAGCCACAATAAAAGTCTTTACTTGTTTCATTTGGATCCTAAATGAAAACTGAAAGTCTTTAAACCCTTTGATTTAAGCAGTCTGGTGAAACTGTGGCAAGCTTATTGATGAGTTGGATCTCATGTCTCACCCTTTGATTTTTGGACCGAAGAGTTGTTCCAAGCCAATATACTTGAAATTGTGGATACCATAAATGGTAAAATGAGCATATAGTGTGTGACCTTTCTTAACATGATTAACATGCTCCAGTATTCTTGTTTTCAGAGTTCAGCCTGTTTCCCCAATGTACAGTAATTTACAGTGTTGACATTGGACAGCATTGTGGTGGAAAATCTGAAAATGAAGACAGACACCATGACCAAGATTTTCTTTAATAGAGCTTTGCAAAGGATCAGTACACAGTCACAAAGAAAGTGTAAAAGGAACTGATAATGAGTCAAGAATGTAAATCTGTCTTAGAGATGAAGGAGGTTGGGTCAGGATGGACCTGAAGTGCTTATTGTCAGGATGTGATTGTGTTATCAGAAGTTGTTGTTCCAAAGGGAGAACAGCTGTGTGTTCAAGGACAAGTAACCAGTTAGTGCCTGACAATACATGAGAACTAACTATGAGGAACAACAGTGACCAGTTCAGCATATAATTTTCCCACTATAATCTCCCCTTTTGATCATACGTGATCACATAAAAAGGAAAGTAAAGGAAAATTATAAAAGACCATAAAAGATCACACCTTCTCTACAAATAATAGTCCTTACATATGATAACATAATAGTAAAGTATAAGAGAGTGAAGAAAAATTTTAAAACATTACTTCATAAAATACTACCCCTGGAAAAAGCAAGATGCTGTTGTTACAGATGGGAGAATTTAGTAAAACAAATGCAAGCAACTTAGGCAGGAAAGTTCCATATATATTAACATAACAATGTCAAAATCTGGGTTGTCAACAGGATCAGGAATGTCTTCAGCATTGCATGGTGGGAGCCAATCAGGAGTAGTTAACTGTGTCAACTGATGGAAAACATTTTTTTGAACTGTAGGGAATGAACTCACAAGAAAACACATTGAGCCTCACAGGCCACACCATACAGCGTGTCTGAATGCATGCCATGGCTGTTGTTGGAGTTCCATCTCTGATCCCATGATGGTGACACTGAGGTTCATTCAGCACGCCACTTAGTTGGAGCCATGCAAGTTCTCGTTGGACAGTATGCCAATACTGTTGTCTCTTCTTCTCATCCTCGCGATGTGATGACCTATTTTGTTATAGGTGTCTCTGGTGGAGGTGGAACCCTTTTGCAGTGGCTGGCATGGATCCGGGTGACTCTTTTGGCGAACTTTACTGCCGTCTGTGCTGTCAGCAGC
Source organism: Lutjanus erythropterus (assembly GCF_056507025.1). NCBI lineage: Eukaryota > Metazoa > Chordata > Actinopteri > Lutjaniformes > Lutjanidae > Lutjanus > Lutjanus erythropterus. Next base: position 2,259,684 of record NW_028146632.1, read on the forward strand.
ATGTGGAATGGACCCGTCCACTGCTTCGAGTGCCAGGTCTTTTGTCTCAGGTCTCTCACTACTACCCAGTCACCAGGCTGCAGGTCAAGAAGAGGTCCTGTGGCTGGAGCTGGTAGCGCTTCCTTCACCTGCTTATGAATGGCTATAGCAGTGGAGGATGTCTTAGAGTCATCATATGAAAAGGTCTCCTGTGAAAGTTGGTCATTGTTAGTGTGAGCATGACATTTACACACAGCAAGCTGTTTTGGGAGCAGAACAGCATCCAGCAGTTGTAAAACAAGAGTGTGATGTGCTATAGGTTTGCCAGATGGTGTTTGAAAATTTCTCTGTTTCCAAATTGTACCAAAATCATGCATAAAGCCAAAAACATATCTACTGTCTGTGTAGATATTCACTGTTTTGTCTGTTGCTAGATTACATGCTGAGTGATTTGGCATTGACTGTATCATGTGCAGTTACCACCAATGGTGGAAAGGGTACTAGAAATCTGTTACATTGCTGAAACATTACTCAATTACAAGTAAAAGTACTGGCGTTAGAAATATATTTTAGTAAAAGTACAAAGTATTTGTCTGAAAGTTAGTTACTTTCAACCATTGATGTCACTGTCACCTCTCCAAACTAGGGTTGTAAATTCTGTGCATTTTCCAGAACCAATAGTTGAAAGCTTTAACTGATTAATCATTGATAATTTATGAGATACATAACACCATTTATTTTCTAATTTTGTTTTGGTTTGTTTTTCTTTTTGAGTCATAGTTTAAGTTTCCTTATTCAACAAACAGACAAAATAATATCAAATGAGGTGCGGTTGGCTATTGATTAATCATTAATGAATACATTTCTAATTAGGTAAATTCTAAATGGCAATTAATTGACTAATGATTAATCATTAACACCCTTAACAGTTGCTGCCGCACCATTTTGCTTTGTTTTTCAGTTGTTTGTCTTTTCATTGGCTCGTTTGTGATCAAATTGTGATCAGATTGGCTACAAAAATGCTAATTAAAGGTTTGGATATCAATTCAAATTCAAATTGTACTCAGTACTCAACTGTCATTTTGAAAGTAATTAAGTAGATTACATGGTGAAATGAATACGTAAGTACAAGTAAAAGTACAGACTTGAAAATCTACTCATAAAAGTCAATTACCCCCCCCCCCCCCCCAAAAAAAAAGTAGTATTTGTAATTAGTTAGTTTCACCCCTGGTTACCACAGTGAAACTAATTACATTTTTTTTTCCTGTGTCAGGGTTGCGTGATGCTGATCCATCCACAAACAGTTCAAAATAGGCCGATACTACACATGAACCCATGGTTATCTTACCAGAAATATACCTCAGTTACATTGTATCTTTTCACAGTGATATCAGGGATTTCAAATAGAACAGTGTTATAAAAGAGCAATCTTGCTGCTGACAGATAAGATGTTTTCTGCTAAAGCAAAATCAATGAAACAACATATGGAACAAGCAGAGTTAGTTTAGAGTAACCTTAAAAAGTAGGAATTCCTGTAGCTAAAGCATCAAGTTTAGCTGAAAAGTAGGCTGCAGGTCTCTGTCTGCCTCCGTCATCCTAGAGTACTGAACACTCTTTGTCTACAGTCTGAGTAAAAGGTCGGTTTGGATCTGGTGACCCAAGAGTTGGAGTCATCAGAGTCTTCAGAAGGACATGTTTTAAAGTCAACAAATGTTTATCCTGTATCAGCAGTCCATGTCACTTTACTATGTGCTTCTAGCTTTGTTGTTGTTTCCCCAGAAGTTGCTGTAGATCAGATGTATCAGATTAGATGAGGGGAACAGGAGATGGAGGGAGGCCAGTAGATGAGGGGAGGTCAGTATTTTATGATGGTGGTGCCCCTGGCTGTGGTCCAACTGTCGGTGTAACGGTGTCTCCTCGGCAGCGGCACACAGTTGAGGTCGGGTTTCCATCTAATCAGCTCTTTAGTAAACAGAAATACATTTTCTAGCAAGCGTCAATTTTATATTGTTCCACTTCCAATTATCTCTGTTCATTTCTTTGTACCATTTTGATCTTTTATCTTATCACTTCCAATTTCACATGTTTATTCATTATCCTGCGTGAATTCTCTCCTAATTGGATAAAATTGATAACCTGACCTGAAAATGCATTTTCTGTTTAAGAGCAGGGGGAAACAGGGAGACCATGGTCATTTAACAATTATAGCAATGACTGGTATCAGAAATAATCTAGAGCTGTTTTTATAAATATTAGGATACTGCACTGTTAAGTACCACAATTTCAAAATCTTTAGTCAAACTACAAAATTATTATTAACATCATATTCTTAAAGTAGCAAAAGTATTGATGATTGATGATCAATTTGATCACTTTAATGTAAATGTAGTGTAAGCTCATTTGTATTACTTACTCGTTAAATATCATGATGTATAATTTACATAAATGGTCTAATAAATAACTATATAGCAGCATGAGTTTCAATGTGGTAATTATTTTAATAAAGAATAGTTCTTCTGCCTCAGTAGACATACATGTATTAGCTAGGTGTAGCTAAGTATAGCTAGGTGGTTGCACAGTTAAATGCGGCATTTAGGCTATATCGGTTACTGTAGCTGAAAGATTCCTACCTCATGTGTATTAACAGTCCATTAATTTGCAAAACAAAAGCAATTTATACTATTACTTACTTTTAGTCGTTATTCTTTACAAAATAAGTTGTGCTGTTTCAGTCAGTTCTGCCCATCGAGCCCCGCCAGCATCCTCCTTTTTCTTCTTTTGTGTTTAATGGCAGTTTGCTACCCGTTTCAGAGAGCAATGAGCATTACCGCCACCTACTGAGTGACAGCTTAGGACGAGAGAGTGGGTAGTTACAGACTATAATCTCTCAAAGAACAAACACGCAAATAATAATAATAATAATACTAATAGTATATAACAATCTCAAATGAGCGTGCGTGCAATGGTACGTGATTTCCAAGAAAACAGAATACCCTCCAGAGCAGAAGGGGGGCGGTAATGCACCTATTTGCTGGGTGCCAACCGCCAAAAACAAAAAGAAGAAGAATATGAACGTTGCACTCGCGGTAAGAAGAGACGTAACCGTCACTGGAAAAAAACAGACTTGTACGTTGGCCGCTGCTGCTGCAGGTTTTTCCCTGGCCACACCAAGACTTGGAGAGGTAAGAATTGTTATCTATTAGTTGGTCAACTACGTAAAGTTGTGAAGATTTGAATAAAGAAAATCTTCGGACATAAGGTGAAATATTTAACTGAGATGGTATGGTTGGCTAGCTGTCTAGCTGGCAGCATGTTGTGAGCTTGCAGATCTGCTCTTTTCTGCAAAAGCTTGCCCAAGAATAGGGACGCTATGGTTCACGGTTTTAAAAATTATTTTTATCTTGGTGGTTTTACAGGTCATGAAACAAACAATCAGTTAGGAAAATGATATGATTTTTGCTCATTTTGATCAGACTCTTGCCCCCAAAGATATGAAGTGAATTGGGTTAAATTACTGTCTATTTACATTATACTTAATGATCCAAATTTTATTTTTTTTATTTTTTTAACAGGATGGACAAAAACAAAATAAAAGCAAAAAAGAGGGTACGGGTTCCCACCCAGAAAATGAAGGCCCTGCCGAGCTCCCCTCCCCCAAATGAGCAATCTGGTAAGTATTGAGGTAATACTGTGAACTGGTATGGTTTCTGTTATGTGCACTTTATGTTTTTTAAAGAAACATTTGTAAAAGGAGTCTCTTAATTTTTTCTGTGACTGTATATATCTGTGTGTAGCCTATGCGAGGTCGTGTAGGCATGTTTTTAATATGTTCAAAAATTAACTTGCCTGCCATGAAAGCCTTTAACCGTTTTAAAGAGTGGCTTGGTTTTTTCTCACTCTTGTATTGTTTGTAGTATTTCTCCCTTTCAGATCCAGGCCAGGTCAGAGAGCTTCAGACTCTTTGCGACCTCATTGGAGAGGGACATCGCGACAGGCCATCTTCACCATCGGGCCAGCAGGAGCTCTTTCCTGGGAGCGGCGTATTCATCTCATCATTCCGCCTTGCTGCCATGAATCACACATCAAAACCACATTGCATGCGTCTGTTTCATGCACTTTTTGATCATTTCTTCACTGTTGAGGAGTGTCAAAATGCAGTCTCCTTTGGTCGCCCTGGCAGCAACCTGGCAGGAAGGAAAGCAGGTCCTTGACCGTAAAAAAGTTGACGGAATCCTAAGTAAGTTTTCTCAAAATAGGCTCTGTGTGTTTTCAGGCCAGGATAGTGGGGGTAATGATTGATTGATGACCGGGACAGTGTAGCAATGATTACTATCAGAATAGAAGTTTAACACCAGAAATGAAGTTTTATCCAGTATCACTTACAGCATCTTTAAGGATAACAGACTATTGTTTACATTTCTGTTTATGATTGGCCCAACAAACTTGCTTGCTGATTTGCAATTCTTTGAACTGAAATAGACGTCTCACGGTGTTATGTCCTTTTAACCTGAAGTGCAGTTGTGTATGGTCTATGTGGTCTTTTTGTCAAATTACTCATGCCAGATTTTAATACTCTTGTCTTACAGCTTATGTCCTGAGATGTGCTACTCTACCTGGTTGGGACAAAATCGAGGAGGCCAAGCTCAAGAAAGCCTTTGTCAACAAATGTAGGGCCAGAGCAGGTTCTAAGGAGTAGGCCACTGCTATAGCCTACGGTATGTGGACTGCTTTCTCTTTCTCTTTCTCTTTCTCTTTCTCTCTCCCTTTCTGTTTTCTTTTCCATTTTCATGGACCAGAGGCAGTAGAGTACTGTACATACAGTACCTGCCAAGTTGACTCTGATGTTTGGTAGTATCTGTGTTATTAGTAGTAGGTTCTCAGGTCCTGTTCACATGGTTTCATGTGCTTGATCCAAACCCAAGTGTGATTGTTCCATGTACTTCAGCAGTGCTGGTCATTGTTTACAATCTGGAAGTGTTCATTTTCTGTATGTAGGCCAGATCGCTTTATAGAATGCACCACAACAAAGCTTTCACACCGTTCTAAACGGATCTGTGGGTGTAAACGACACTGTGTTTAATTTATTTTTATTTTTGTCTTTTTTACATTTTATATTTTTGTATTTTGTTTTGATTTTTAAAGAAGTGTAAATGCTGCTACCCAAATACTAATGATGCACTGATACTTCATTATATTGTACTAATGGTGTTGCCCAAATAAAAGTTTTCAACTTTTCATTATTGAGTATTGTTTTTTACAGTTAATTGTAATTACTAAAGATATTTAATCTTAAAATTACATTCTCAATTTGTTCTTGCATTTCTCAAATATGGCTCAGATATCATTCTCATAATAATAATTAGTAATTTATAATCATAATTCTGAGACATTTAAGAGAAATAATCAAGACATGGAAGAGACATTGGACACAATGATGAGATCTCTTTTAAGGCTCACACTTCTCAGATTTGTCTCATAAAAGTCTCAGATTCATCTCATGTTATTCTTTTTAATTCTCCTCGAAATGACCAAGACATAATTGAGATCAGGGGCATACAATTATGAGATCTCCTCTGTTTATCCCACTTCTCAAGTATTGCTCAAATGTTTTTCTCAACTCAACCTCCTTTGTCTTAGTGATGTCTTGTCTCATTTTGGCTTATCTCTTGCTCCTAAGGGACCCTTAGGAGAAGTAACTCAGAAACAAATGATCACAGAATGATACGAATATGAGAAGCACAAATTGATCTCAAGAGCTGAGATTGAACATCAGATGAGCAACACATTTTTCCTATGGGGTAGTTCGAGAGGCAGATTTTCATCAAATGCATGTCTTGCCTACACAGTGGATACATGTCCAGCCACAGTTGCTGGGCAGAAATTGTCAAAGCTGATTGTGATTGGTTTAACTGAATGTCTGGCTCTAAGTCTAATATACATGGCTGCCTGCTACCATTTTTAATGTCAGCCATATTGTTCTTCTGTCCCATTTAAGGGAACTAAGCACAGTCAAATAATGTACTCTGTTGTCACTTTCAGTTCAGATTTTACTTCACTCACCAATCAAGCACAGCCTCCAAATGTACTTCTCTTTGCCTAAGACGAAACAATATATTAGTCTCATCTTATGTATCTCAGTTTGTCTGTGTGTATGTCTCCTCAAACTAAGCAGCACCAGTTATGAATGTTTTTATCCACAGGTTTGCAAGAAAGTACATTCATAATAAATATTTAAATTCTAGGCACTTCTACACACACTACATTAAGCAAACGTTCACACATAACCAACAATCTTCACGTAATAAAGCTATCAGCTAATAATTGTTAAATAAAAACATCATCACATGAGACATAATTAATTAAACATAGGCACATATGTGACTGGTTACACCAGAAAGACAATTAGCCTATATATACCTTAGCTGACTTAATGCTTAAGTATCCTGAATATAAGATTCAGTCTTTCCCTCAAGATGCCCTTTGCTTTATTAATTTATTGGGTGTGAATGCTGAAAGCATTCAAACCCTTTGTTCTTCTACTACCAAAATTCTTTATTATTATTATTATTATTGGGTGTGAATGCTGAAAGCATTCAAACCCTTTGTTCATCTACTACCAAAATTCTTTATTATTATTATTATTGGGTGTGAATGCTGAAAGCATTCAAACCCTTTGTTCTTCTACTACCAAAATTCTTTATTGGGTGTGAATGCTTTCAGCATTCAAACCCTTTGTTCTTCTACTACCAAAATTCTTTATTATTATTATTGGGTGTGAATGCTGAAAGCATTCAAACCCTATGTTATTGTACTACCAAAATTCTTTATTGGGTGTGAATGCTGAAAGCATTCAAACCCTATGTTATTGTACTACCAAAATTCTTTATTGGGTGTGAATGCTGAAAGCATTCAAACCCTTTGTTCTTCTACTACCAAAATTCTTTATTGGGTGTGAATGCTTTCAGCATTCAAACCCTTTGTTCTTCTACTACCAAAATTCTTTATTATTATTATTGGGTGTGAATGCTGAAAGCATTCAAACCCTATGTTATTGTACTACCAAAATTCTTTATTGGGTGTGAATGCTGAAAGCATTCAAACCCTATGTTATTGTACTACCAAAATTCTTTATTGGGTGTGAATGCTGAAAGCATTCAAACCCTTTGTTCTTCTACTACCAAAATTCTTTATTGGGTGTGAATGCTGAAAGCATTCAAACCCTTTGTTCTTCTACTACCAAAATTCTTTATTATTATTATTGGGTGTGAATGCTGAAAGCATTCAAACCCTATGTTATTGTACTACCAAAATTCTTTATTATTATTATTATTGGGTGTGAATGCTTTCAGCATTCAAACCCTTTGTTCTTCTACTACCAAAATTCTTTATTATTATTGGGTGTGAATGCTGAAAGCATTCAAACCCTATGTTATTGTCCTACCAAAATTCTTTATTATTGGGTGTGAATGCTGAAAGCATTCAAACCCTATGTTATTGTACTACCAAAATTCTTTATTGGGTGTGAATGCTGAAAGCATTCAAACCCTTTGTTCTTCTACTACCAAAATTCTTTAATCTTATTATTATTCTTCCGCCGCGATTTTCAAAGTCCTATAACTTCAGCATACTTCAACCGATTCAAACCATTCAAATTTCAACTTATTCAGATTTATTATGACACGGTGGGAAACCTCTTCAATTTTCCATAACATTCATATTTTCAGAAATATTCCACGTTAAAATTCCCATCCCTATTAAATCCCATTCAAAAAAATCTCGTGAACGCTTCTTCTTCTACAAATTTCAACCGATTCAAACCATTTCAAGTCACGACATTCATCTGAATTTTTCCAACAACCGAATGTATATTTGAAGCCGTCACGTTCAATACTTTCCGAGATATTCCAGGTTTTTTCCGAACGGCATTCCCATTGAAAATGAATTACGGAATCTTCAAAAATCTCAAAATTTCACCTTTTTTCAAACAGTAACTAGTGATTCATACTTTGAGCTAGAAACTCCATTCAAACTGGACAATATTCAACATTTACCTGACTTTCTATGTTTGTTTCAACTTTTTAATACCATTCAAACTTTAAAAATTATTCACCATTTTCTGAAACTTGGTTATAATGGAAGTCAATGAGAAAATCCTTCAAACTCACTCGACTTCATCCTGTCGCCATAGATTCATACATTCACGTAGAAACTCCATTCCAACTCTCAAATGCTTACATTCCCGTGGACATTCGGTCACTAATTCCGATTTTCAATATCTCTTTTAGTTTTTCCACAGCAGCAGTTTAAAAAACATGAAATTTTCATCTCTTCTCAGACTTTACAATGGGTGTGTATTGCGTGCGGTCGTTAAAGCTAGAGTGGGTGATGTCATCGCTAGAGTGGAGAGGGGGTACAAAATCATCCAGAAATTTTCTCTTCAACTCGCAGCTACGGCCACACCGTTCGTTCTACATACACAAATTTTACAGCATTTTGTAGGAAAAGCCGTGCCGGTCGCAGAGGTGTGACCGCCGAAGCCAACGGACAAAAGGTTTGGGCTGAGAGGGGTCTGAAAGGGCGCCAAGTCAAACCGGCTGCCCCATTTGCTCCCATGTTAAGCGAGAGCCCAACATTTCTGGAAGAAAGCAGACGATCCCTGTTTTTTCCATCGCCCTACCGGCCTCATTTTTCACACTACAGAAATAAAATTTGCACTATCGCGTTCGCCATCTCGTCCTCTCGCTCACCGTATCCCGTTTTTAGCTCTAGCAATTATGGTTGTTTGTTAAACGGCTGGAGTTTGAGTGGTACGTTTTCTCAATTTTTGCCTTTGTTTGGAGTATTTGAAATTGAATGTGCGGTTGCTTGCAGGCGATTGGCTGATTCAACCAACAGCAGTTAGGCTGAAATTGACCAATCGCCTGTGTGTTATAGAACATTCAAATTTGAATACTGAGAGGACCTGAGTTCTTAAAACCTCATGCAGAGACAATTACACCTGAAGCAGCTCAAGGTTTGAAATGACTAGCAGTTTAGAAAGACTGTTTATCTATCTCTGTCTGCCACTCTCCATACCTGTCTGTCTCTCTGTCTCTCTAGAATTGAATGTCCTGTTGCTTGCAGGCGATTGGCTGATTTAACCAACAGCAGTTAGGCTGAAATTGACCAATCGCCTGTGTGTTACAGAATATTCAAATTTGAATACTGTGAGGACCTGAGTGAAAACCTCATGCAGAGCACCTGAAGCAGTTCAAGGTTTGAAATGACTAACAGTTTAAAACGACTGTTGGTCTATCTCTGTCTCTCTATCTCTGTCTGCCTACAATTGAATGTGCTGTTGCTCACAGGCGATTGGTTGATTTAACCAACAGCAGTTAGGTCCTCTCAGTATTCAAATTTGAATGTTCTGTAACACACAGGCGATTGGTCAATTTCACCAGCCCGAGTTCTTAGCAGTTAAAACCTCATAGAGAGACAATTACACCTGAAGCAGGTCAAGGTGTTTGAAATTAACAGTTTCAAAAGTCTGTCTGTCTGTCTCTCTCTGTTGCTCTGCATGTCTGTCTGTGTCTCTCTGTCTGTCTGTGTCTTTCTGTGTCCACCTTGGACATTTTAGACTGCAGTCTTTTTTTAACTGTCAATAAATTCAAAGTTTCAGTTGCTTCATGTAAAATTATTACCCTTCTTTCTTCAGATTTAGTTCTTTCAGCTTTCTAACAAACATTCAAATTTTCTACATAATTCTAACATTATTGTATTTTCATGCCAGCTGTTCCATGTGGCGTGAGCCTTTCTTCAAACGCTCAAACATTTCACATATTTCAAACTTTCTTATATCATTCAGGCAGTTATTCAGTGTGGCGTCAGCCTTTCTAACAAAATTTCAAATATTTTACTAAATTCAAATATTAATTTATTTTCATGGCAGCTATTCAGTGTGGCGTGAGCCTTTCTTCAAACATTCAAACATTTCACATAATTCAAACCTTTTCATATCATTCAGGCAGCTATTCGGTGTGGCGTCAGCCTTTCAACAAACATTCAAACATTCAAATCTTTCAGACTTCATTTTATTCAAGGCAGCATTGCAGTTTAGCTTCAGCTTGAGGCATTCACACCCGCAATTTCTTCAGAAATTGCTTTTCTAGTTGGGTGTGAATGCTGAAAGCATTCAAACCCTATGTTCTTCTACTACCAAAATTCTTTATTTTTATTATTATTATTTTTCCGCCGCGTTTTTCAAAGTCCTGTAACTTCAGCATACTTCAACCGATTCAAACCATTCAAATTTCAATTTATTCAGATTTATTATGACACGATTGGAAACCTCTTCAATTTTCCGTAACTTTCATATTTTCCGAAATATTCCATGTTAAAATTCCCATCCCTATTAAATCCCATTCAACAAAAAGTTTGTAACGCTTCTTCTTCTACAAATTTCAACCGATTCAAACCATTTCAAGTCACAACGTTCATCGGAATTTTTTCCAGAGCCGTATGACTTTTTTAAGCTGTAACATTCATACTTTCCGAGATATTCCAGGATTTTTCCAAACGGCTTTCCCATTGAAAATGAATTACGGAATCTTCAAATATCTGAAAATTTCACCTTTTTTCAAACGTTGAGTACCGATTCATACTTTCAGCTAGAAAGTCCATTCAAACTGGAAAATATTCAACATTTCGCTGACTTTTTATGTTTGTTTCAACTTTTTAATCCCATTCAAACTTTAAAAATTATTCACCGTTTTCTGAAACTTTGTTATAATGGAAGTCAATGAGAAAATCCTTCAAACTCACTCGACTTCACCCTGTCGCCATGAACTCATACATTCACGTAGAAACTCCATTCCAACTCTCAAACGTTTACAATCAAGTGGACTTTCAGTGACTAATTCAGATTTTCAATATCTCTTTTAGTTTTTCCACAGCAGCAGTTTAAAAAATATGAAATTTTCATGTCTTCTCAGACTTTATAATGGGTGTGTATTGCGTGCGGTCGTTAGAGCTAGAGTGGGTGATGTCATCGCTAGAGTGGAGAGCGGCTACAAAATCATCCAGAAATTTTCTCTTTAACTCGCCGCTACGGCCACACCGTTCGCTCTACATACACACATTTTACAGCATTTTGTAGGAAAAGCCGTGCCGGTCGCAGAGATGTGACCACCGAAGCCAACGGACAAATGGTTTGGGCTGAGCGGGGTCTGAAAGGGCGCCAAGTCAAACCGGCCGCCCCAGTCGCTCCCATGTTAAGCGAGAGCCCAACATTTCTGGAAGAAAGCAGATGATCCCTGTTTTTTCCATCGCCCTACCGGCCTCATTTTTCACACTACAGAAATAAAATTTGCACCTTCGCATTCGGCATCTCGTCCTCTCGCTCACCGTATGTGGTTTTTAGCTCTAGCAATTACGGTTGTTTGTTAAACAGCTGGAGTTTGAATGGTACGTTTTCTCAATTTTTGCCTTTGTTTGCAGTATTTGAAATTGAATGTGCTGTTGGTTGCAGGCGATTGGCTGATTTAACTACAGCAGTTAGGCTGAAATTGACCAATCGCCTGTGTGTTACAGAACATTCAAATTTGAATACTGAGAGGACCTGAGTTCTTAAAACCTCATGCAGAGACAATTACACCTGAAGCAGCTCAAGGTTTGAAATGACTAGCAGTTTAGAAAGACTGTTTATCTATCTCTGTCTGCCACTCTCCATACCTGTCTGTCTCTCTGTCTCTCTAGAATTGAATGTGCTGTTGCTTGCAGGCGATTGGCTGATTTAACCAACAGCAGTTAGGCTGAAATTGACCAATCGCCTGTGTGTTACAGAATATTCAAATTTGAATACTGTGAGGACCTGAATGAAAACCTCATGCAGAGACAATTGCACCTGAAGCAGTTCAAGGTTTGAAATGACTAACAGTTTAAAATGACTGTTGGTCTATCTCTGTCTCTCTATCGCTGTCTGCCTACAATTGAATGTGCTGTTGCTCACAGGCGATTGGCTGATTTAACCAACAGCAGTTAGGTCCTCTCAGTATTCAAATTTGAATGTTCTGTAACACACAGGCGATTGGTCAATTTCACCAGCCCGAGTTCTTAGCAGTTAAAACCTCATAGAGAGACAATTACACCTGAAGCAGGTCAAGGTGTTTGAAATTAACAGTTTCAAAAGTCTGTCTGTCTGTCTCTCTCTGTTGCTCTGCATGTCTGTCTGTGTCTCTCTGTCTGTCTGTGTCTTTCTGTGTCCACCTTGGACATTTTAGACTGCAGTTTTTTTTAACTGTCAATAAATTCAGTTTCAGTTGCTTCATGTAAAATTGTTACCCTTCTTTCTTCAGATTTATTTCTTTCATCTTTCTAACAAACATTCAAATTTTCTACATAATTCTAACATTATTACAATTTCATGGCAGCTATTCAGTGTCGCATCACCTTGCTAACAAAATTCAAATATTCTATTACATTCAAATATATATTTATTTTAAAGGCATCTATTCAATGTGGTATCAACTTTTTCTTTAATACAAATTCAAATATGCTACCAAATTCAGATATTAATTTATCTTCATGACAGATATTCAGTTTGGCGTCAGCCTTTCAACATACATTCAAACATTCAAACGATTCAAAACTTTCTTGTATTCAAGGCAGCATTGCAGTTTGGCTTCAGCTTGAAGCATTCACACCCGCAATTTCTTCAGAAATTGCTTTTCTAGTTATTATTATTCTTCCGCCGCGTTTTTCAAAGTCCTATAACTTCAGCATACTTCAACCGATTCAAACCATTCAAATTTCAACTTATTCAGATTTATTCTGACACGATTGGAAACCTCTTCAATTTTCCATAACATTCATATTTTCCGAAATATTCAACGTTAAAATTCCCATCCCTATTAAATCCCATTCCAAAAAAACTTTGTAACGCTTCTTCTTCTACAAATTTCAACCGATTCAAACCATTTCAAGTCACAACGTTCATCTGAAATTTTTCCGGAGCCGTATGACTTTCTAAGCCGTAACCTTCATATTTTCCCAGATATTCCAGGTTTTTTCCGAACGGCGTTCCCATTGAAAATGAATTACGGAATCTTCAAAAATCTCAAAATTTCACCTTTTTTCAAACGGTAACTAGTGATTCATACTTTGAGCTACAAACTCCATTCAAACTGGAAAATATTCAACATTTTCCTGACTTTCTAGGTTTGTTTCAACTATTTAATCCCATTCAAACTTTAAAAATTATTCACTGTTTTCTGAAACTTGGTTATAATGGAAGTCAATGAGAAAATCCTTCAAACTCACTCTACTTCACCCTGTCACCATGAATTCATACATTCACGTAGAAACTCCATTCCAACTCTCAAACGCTTACAATCATGTGGACTTTCGGACACTCATTCCGATTTTCGATATCTCTTTTAGTTTTTCCACAGGAGCAGTTTTAAAAACATGAAATTTTCATCTCTTCTCAGACTTTATAATGGGTGTGTATTGCGTGCGGTCGTTAGAGCTAGAGTGGGTGATGTCATCGCTAGAGTGGAGAGGGGGTACAGAATCATCCAGAAATTTTCTCTTTAACTCGCCGCTACGGCCGCAACGTTCGCTCTACATACACAAATTTTACAGCATTTTGTAGGAAACGCCGTGCCGGTCGCAGAGGTGTGACCGCCGAAGCCAACGGACAAACGGTTTGGGCTGAGCGGGGTCCGAAAGGGCACCAAGTCGAACCGGCTGCCCCATTCGCTCCCATGTTAAGCGAGAGCCCAACATTTCTGGAAGAAAGCAGACGATCCCTGTTTTTTCCATCGCGTTACCGGCCTCATTTTTCACACTACAGAAATAAAATTTGCACCATCGCGTTCGCCATCTCGTCCTCTCGCTCACCGTATCCCGCTTTTAACTCTAGCATTTACAGTTGTTTGTTAAATGGCTGGAGTTTGACAGAGACTTTTCTCTAGAAATACACTCTAAACTGCCTGGCAAGCAGGAGCAGCTGTGTGGGTCATCAGTCAGTCACCATGGCAACCTGTTCAGCTGGGGAGTCAGCTCATTTACTCAGGTCCTACAGATGACTTGACAAAACTTTGTCAGTTGTTCTGCCTGCCTGTCTGTCTCTCTCTGTCTGTCTGTCTAGAATTGAATGTGCTGTTGCTCACAGGCGATTGGCTGATTTAACCAACAGCAGTTAGGTCCTCTCAATATTCAAATTTGAATGTTCTGTAACACACAGGCGATTGGTCAATATTGCCAGCCTGAGTTCTTAGCAGTTAAAACCTCATAGAGAGAGAATTATACCTGAAGCAGCTCAAGATTTTTGAAATTAACACTTTAAAAAGACTGTCTGTCTATCTGTCTCTCTCTGTTACTCTGCATGCGTGTCTTTGTCTCTGTCTGTCTGTGTCTTTCTGTGTCCACCTTGGACATTTTAGACTGCAGTTTTTTTTAACTGTCAATAAATTCAGTTTCAGTTGCTTCATGTAAAATTGTTACCCTTCTTTCTTCAGATTTATTTCTTTCATCTTTCTAACAAACATTCAAATTTTCTACATAATTCTAACATTATTACAATTTCATGGCAGCTATTCAGTGTCGCATCACCTTGCTAACAAAATTCAAATATTCTATTACATTCAAATATATATTTATTTTAAAGGCATCTATTCAATGTGGTATCCACTTTTTCTTTAATACAAATTCAAATATGCTACCAAATTCAGATATTAATTTATCTTCATGACAGATATTCAGTTTGGCGTCAGCCTTTCAACATACATTCAAACATTCAAACGATTCAAAACTTTCTTGTATTCAAGGCAGCATTGCAGTTTGGCTTCAGCTTGAAGCATTCACACCCGCAATTTCTTCAGAAATTGCTTTTCTAGTTTTATTTAATATTTACTGTCACACTGTCTCTCCTCCTCTCTCTCACCTGTGTTCTGTGTTTACTGAAACTAGGGCTACATTCATACACACAGAGGAACGTGAGGAGACAGGCGCTTGTTACTGCAGATATGTTAATGCAGCTAACAGAGGCGCCGAGCAGACGCAGAGGAACTCAGGTATACATCATCAACAAGTGCGAGCTATTCACTGTTGCTAGCCAACACCAAACGCTACTTGTCACTCCGGAAAGAAAAAGGACGAGGAGGAAAAAGCAGACTCACCTTCTGCGAAAACTAACCACAGCTCTATGTAACAACATGATAGGATTTACTGTTGCTGAGCTAAAGGACAGTTTATATAGCTACGAAGCACTGATCCTGTCACTGTGTCTGCCTGGAATAGACTAGCGAACGTGTACACAAACAGCTAAACTAACGTTAGCATTGTATTTAGCTTAACGGTAGCTCGTAAACTCTGCCTAATCACAAGCCTGGTAGCCCGATCTGACTACTGACATTTCGCCAAGCAATACTCTTCCTGCCGAGATCGTGGTATGATTTTAATGTGTTATACAGTTTGGGGAACTCTGACACACAGAGAATGAGTTTTTCTTCCATTTTCTCTCCCTCCTCTGTTTGTATCAGTGTTGCCAGATCTCGCGAGACAAATAAGCAACCAGGCCTTTAAAAACAAGCCCAAAACAAGCGACTTTTTCTACAGAGCCCCCCCTAGGTTCTGGGGAGAGAAAAATACAGAAATTGTGTGCATATTCTTACAATCTGTGCGGATGGATCGTAAACTGTGGGTACTACAGATTGTCAATGTACATTCATATGGACAGATTGGTGAACTGTGTGCAGTGAAATTGTACCGACGGTACAGCTTATTTTTCTTCCCCTGAGCTTCAGGATAATGACCAGAGGGAGTTAAACCATCTTTTCACATTCTTTACCATTAGAAAACAGATGGGATAACAAATATAAACTGATGCAAGTACATTATATACATAGTAAACTTCCACAAATAAATATCCTGAATTCACAAATTCTTTATTGTTGCTTTTAAGCACTTATCTTCCTTTTTTTCTTTTAGCTACATTAATTTGAAACAATATGTCATAGAGTAAAGCTCAATAGAAACTTCCTTCTTTCAGTATTCTCTCAACAATTAACAAAGGCAGTATAAAGTGACTTAAGCCAAGACATTCAGACAAGTGTCATAAGCAGTGCAACAGGGACTACAGAACATCCCATTTTTATATAACTAAAACCCAGAAACAGAATGTTACAATTACAGATAATCTTAGTCTGCAGCAATAAAGTGGCTCCTGCTCTGACAAACAGATAAGTAAGTTGGAAAATACTTAAACTAAACTGGTGTGAAAACCATTCAAGTCAAAATCATTTGAACAGGTGAGGATGAGGCTTGGTCTAAACATTTTTCTTAAGACTCATGACACTTTAGCCTCATACTATATATGAACAATAACACTACCCTTATCTTTCAAGTTGCTTCAGGTACCAAGGTGCAAATAAAACATAATATAAAAAAAATAATAAAAAAATTGTCCAAACTGAAGCTATGAAATATATTATAAATAAATGAAATATCCTTCATTCAACATGTTGCAGTTCTACATCAAGACATTCTTGATGGCCCACATACAAGATAAAAAAATATAAAACCATACAAATAATAAAAACAAACAAACAAACAAAAAAACGTGTGGGAAATAAGAATGTAACCATCCTCTTGTTTAGTTGAGTAGGGTGAGGTGGCCCAAAGAGGGCCAATCAAAGTCAAATGTCAAAGTGACATAGAAGCTTAAGATGCCATGGGACAGGTACAGAGTAGGCAGTTTCCTTCATGTGTAGAGGCCAGGGCTGCTGCAGACAGAAAAGGTAAGATTTTCAAATGAGAAAAAACAAACAAACAAAAAAACAGAAAACCTTCCCTTCTTAGCATCATAACCTGACACTAATTTAAAAAAATATATACAGTAATAGTGCTTACCTTAATATTCATCTTCACTGTCTTCATCTGCATCCGGCGTCTCTGATGCTCCACTCATGTACATGCGACAGTTGAAGCGCTGGATCATCTCTTTGGTCGGGACAAAGTCTTTGCAACATATGCCTTTTCGTCTCAGTCCATATTTAATGTGCAGTATGTTGCTAAGGGTCTCCTGTCCCATTTTGTTTCTGAGTTTTGACTTCACTAGGCTCATTTGTGAGAAAACTCTTTCCACGTCCGCATTGCTCAGAGGCATTGCCAACAATGAGAGACAAAAGAGGGCAAGTTCTTTGAAAGCGCTGTCTCCACTGCTGTCCTTATAGTTCAACACTTCAACCCAGAAGGCCTCAGCCTGGCTGTCCTCTTTGTTGGTCCATTGAAGGAATCCAACAGACTGATACTGTGTTTCAAACACTCCGAGATCTCCTGAGTAGAGTTTGAGCAGTGAGACTGAACTGAGCTGTGGTTTTGTTTGTGACAGCATGACAGTCGGACTGAACACAGCCATAGATTTCCATATCTGGATGTTAGCCGGGAGTCTCTGTTGCACTTGTTTGGCTGCTTCCACCAAGAAGTCACGGCACCTGCTCTTCATATTTCTCTCAGCCGTGCTCTCCATTCTTGCCTCATCCAATGCCATCATGAAGTTGACCCCATAATTGATTGCACCCACAGGTAACAGAACACTGGGGTCTGTTACGTCGATGGCAAGCAGTTGTTCATCTGATGTGGGGATCATTCCAGGTCTCACCACTCTGGAGATGAGGGAGTGAAAGAAAATCAGCAGACATTCCAACATTTTGAATGGATTGCCCCTGTCCTGCTGGAACAGCTTGTTGATCCTGTTAAATTCTTGTAGAAAAGGAATTAAAAACAGCAGGTACAGTTTGTTCACAGGATCAGTGTACATCTGGTGCAGGATTTCAGCATCATAACATCTCTGGTGGTCTTTGGTTAGCTGAAAGTGAAGCTTCCGCTCATCCCACTGATTGAGTATGTGAAAACAGCAGTCATAGATGGAAAGCCACCGTGTACCTGACATCTGTACAAGCATCAAAGGCATTTCACCAGGATTGATGAGGCTGTAGATCTTTGCATACTCACGGCGGAGAAGAGCACTGTGGGAAAACCAGTTGTGAGAATGAGAGACCAAGTATTCAAGGTTGCGTGGGAGTGTCTCCACTACCTTGCTTACACACAGCTGTATGGAATGGCACACGCACTTGAGCAGCTGGAGATTTGGGTTTTTCTGGAGAAGGTGAGTGTACACTGAATTTCTCTTTCCAACCATGACACTGCAGCCATCTGTACCTAATCCAATGCACTTTTTAATGTCCAGTCCAATACTCTGTAGAAAACGGGTCAGAGTGGAGGCAATAGCCTCTGCTGTTTCACCCTCCAAGTTTATCAAACCCAAAAAGGTGGACACAACTTTGTTCAGTGTCATACTGAAGTAGCGGATTACCACACACAGTTGCTTGACAGATGATATGTCTGTGCTTTCATCGATAACAAGGGAGTATTCAGCACCTCCAATATCCCTCTGAAGTTCCATGAACATACATGGAGCAATGGCATGGTTAATTAATGCCGTGCATTTTGTCCTGTGCATTTTAATGTCTTTGTCAAAAGTTGAGCAAATTAACTCCCCAAGGTGATCCACTGAATTAATGGATGTGTGACAAGCTATGTAGGTGGCTACCTTCAGCTCAGCTCTCTGCCTTGACTCATTCTGTCTGGAGACCGTAAACCCAATGTCTGTTAGCCTCATAGTGGAGAATGGCGCTGCATTTTTCTTGTGTTTTTCAGTGCTAGCATGTTGTTTCAGGTCCGCGTGGTGTGCACGTATTTCACATTTACATACTCTGCACAGGGCTTTCGAGTCGTCCCCCACGACAGGTTGAATCCATTCTTTTAGCCCGCTCTCTTTCTCCCAGTCTTTGATGTATTTCTTCCCGTATTTCGCCCACTTTGTCTCAGGGCATTGTTGCTTAAAAAAAACTCTCCCAAACTCCATCAGTCGGCAGTCGCGCATTTTCATTTAAACCTCACCGACGTATTTTTACCGTAACAGAAAAAAAGACTGCCCTGCTCGGTCTGACACCTGCTCTGATTGGCTAGTACTCGTTGCCATCAGGATCAGAGCCAATTAGAAGCAGGATGTGGGTGGGAACAGACTCCGCTGTCTCCTCTGTGTATGTGTTTGTGTCTCTGTGTGTGGAGGAAGTTGGGGGCAGAGGGAACAGGCAGGACAAGCTATCCTACATTTGAATAACATATTGAAATTATCTCCTTGACAAATTATTACGGAGCTGGGAACAAGCCCAAATAAGCAACTACAATTTAGAAACAAGCACAAGAAAACCGCGACCCGTGACTACAAAAATTAATAAGCGACTTCACGGAAAAAAAAGCCCAAAGTCGCTTATAATAAGCGGACTTGGCAACACTGGTTTGTATGTGTCGCTTTTGGCTACGTCACATTCAGCTGTAATCTCATTGGTTGCGCTTTGAAAGGTCAGCAGCAAACGAGATCAAAGTAATTTGAACTTTGGGCGCAGTGGTGAGCGGCAGATCCGCTAGGTCGGGCGCCACCGCTCTCTCCATAGGAAAATATGGGACAGCCAGCGCAAAGCGTTTTTACCGCTAATCATGTGTAGGAGCTTTTAAACCACCGGACTTCGACGCACCTCCCTCTCCCGCCCCTCCCCCTGACCGCCTATCGACCGAGGCTTCATTTCCTGTTCGTATTTATTGATTATCATGCCAATTTATTGTCAGTTTACATATTTCTGACTATTTAACTGCTTTTTTTTTTTACATTAAAGAGACAGGAACGGAGACAAACAGCCACTCACCTCAACAGACGTGGGAGAAGTTAATGGTCCGACGACGTCACACAACCTAGTCGAGTCGAGGTGCCTTCATGGACACTCGGAAATTCCACCATTAGAAACTGAAAACTTACAAAATGCCACTAAAATGTGTGTGGGTTTATTTTTTCGAATGTATTGCATTATGCACATTACACAGCTACATTAATAGTACCATTTGTATGATGTAGTTTATATGGCAAACAGATTAATGGCTACAGGTGTAGCTCAGAATACCATATGTATTCTGTTATGCAGAAATCCATACATTGTGTGTGTGTGTGTTTAAGTTTGTGTGTGTGCGCGCATGTGTGCTTGAATGCTTGGACAGGCATACAGGCCTGTACAGACAGGCATGTCTGCTAAAGTGTATTTATATAAGAATTTAATGGTTTAAAGGTTTGTGATGATTTCGGCCGTTGCATTTCCTCCTAAATTGAATGCACAGTCACAGCACTGATCAAGCTGTCTTGGGCCAGTTGATTTAATAGAGATTACTCAGAGGCTGAGAGGCATCAATCAAACTTGATTTGAAATGAGAATGACAATGAAGTGAAATATTGAAGTGTTTTCTGAAGGGCTTTGTACAACTGAATAGCTGCCTTTATAATTTAAGAGTGTTTGAAGTATGTGGAATTTTTTAATGTTTGTGGAAAGGCTGAAGCCACACTGAATGACTGCCATAATGTAATAATATTTGAATGATGTGGAATATATGAGTATCTTTTAGAAAACTGATGCCAGACTGAATAACTGGCTTTTTAATGTAATGACCTGGTGTCAATGCGATAAACCCAGGTTAAAATAATTTTTATTAAATGAAAATATCAAGGCATTAATAAACATAAACAAATAAAGAATAATAATAAACATAAGTGTTTTTGGGTTTATGGAAGAAAAAACTTTATCCTCTTAAAAAACCAAATAAATCCCTAAAATATGAATGCAAAAAAGAAAAAAGAAAAGAAAAAGAAATTATTACTGATAAAAATTAGAATAAATGTGTAAAAAAAAAAAAAACAAACCCAAAAATTAAATAATGAAGACTGATAACTAATTGAAAAAGCCTTCAGTATAATTTTTAAAAGAAAGAAAAGGGGGTAGAAAAGCACTTCCTACTGTGTCAGGGGAGCTGTTTGCTGAAAGGGAGAAAGAGGAGTCAAATAACTGGTTACTGATAGCTTGGCTCCATCTGCTGGACAAAAAAGTCACTGCACGGCCTATCAAGTGAACCATCAAACAATTCAGCAGCAGATGGAGAGTCAGTTTACAGCCTCCACAAAGCCTCTAAGGCAATAGTAAAATGAAATATCATAATTATTTTCTAAACGAGAGTCACAAAAGATGAAATTAGTCCAGAGAAGTTGAATTTTGGAGCCATACGGCTCACAGAATAAAGAAAAAAAATGTCTTTATAACTTCTGCTATTGTGTTGTTTCACCTGGTTTGTGGCAGTCCTTTCACCTTGCTGGGGGACGCAGCTTGCACCAGCTCAGGTTTTCACTTACACCATATAATATAGAGATATATCTGAAATATAGAGAAAAGGCCTGGTGTCAATGTAATAACCCCAAATAATATCGAAAGGAATACATTCAGACCAGAAATGAGAGCAAAACTGTCCTCAAAATCACTGTTCATAATAATAAAAATAATAATATTGACGACGAAATACACCTCAAGTCACGGGCTCTCAGGAAAGGTCAGAAGGTCGCTCAGAACACATTGCTTCAAAAACTGCTCATTCTTACAAAAGAGGATGGATCCCTGAAGAAATTTAGGGTCGAGTTAAATAGGATGTAAACAGACAAATCAGTTGTAGCCATTGTTATATTCCCACAGCCTGAATCGAATATGGAAAACACCAGTGACGTGCGGTCAGGGGAGGCAGAGCCTCACCTGTCATCATGGAAAGAAAAAAAAAACAAATAATGATAAAATAAAATAAATGTTGATATTTGCCCACTGATCTGTATTATAAATTTATTCTCCATACAATTCCAACAATTTTGATTATTTTTTAATTCAGAATCGCTGAATTTTTGCATTTCCCATTCAAATACAGGGAAGAGTCGCACGGTGCGGCACCAGCGAGCTGAGCCTGACCTTGGATTGCGCAATCCCTCACAAACTGTGCTGGCATGCCATGTAATTAGAGCGTGTTGCTGTCTCTCTGTATGTTGCCAATAAAATGTTTTCAACACTTTTATCATACGCCCTGACCTTCCATAGTCTAGCTGATGTATATATATATATATAATGTATGTGTGTAACGAGTTTAGTCTCGCTGATCAATCATAAACTGCAGTAAAAGGGCACGATGTGAGGCAGGAAATACTCTTGCCGCTTGGAAGGGGACGCTCGTGAGCTTAGAGCGTCTTCTTGCTACTGTGCAGCTGAAGAGTAAGTATCTTTTGAAGTATTTCCACACAGAGTTGGTGACAGACATCGTGTTTGTGCTCTACCATCTGAATGAGACACACAAGTTAACTGCATGAATAATCGGAGGTGCTTGAATTCATGGCTCTTTGCACTAGCTAACTAATTAATTAAAGCGCTCGTCATATCATTATCAATATTATCATTATTATTATTATTATTATTATTATTATTAATGACAACAGTCTCAAATTCGTTTTTTCATGAATAAATAACCATGTCTGTTCCTTTTTGTACCAGCAAGTGTGTTACACAAGTTTTTTTTTTCTTCTTTCTACTCCATAGATCAGGAATGAAATTGTTATTGTTATTAAGTAAAACATTTGCCACCTGAGGCCTAGAATGCTGTACTTATCTTTGAATTCTGTCCACAATTTGGTATTCCTCAATAAGAATCATTTTATCATTAATGAAACCACTTTATAAATTTTGTTTTCCATAACTGGATGGCAATAACTGTGCATTTTTATGCCACAAATTGTGTTAAACCAATTTATCCTACCTAATTGGTCTGGAATCAAATTATTATTATCATTAAATAAAAACACTGGCCACCTGAGGCCTAGTCCAGAAGGCAGGCCTCAATTGGCCAGGTGAAATCAGGACTACAATGTGGCGTCAGGCTGTAGTCCGAGGCTCCTTCAAAATAAGAGTCCTTCAAATAAATGTCAAATGTCATGATTTTTACATCTTTTCTACCATGAATTCGGGAAGTGGGTCAACCAGAACCTTGATGACTGCGTACATACCTCGACTGGTTTCCGGGGGATAACTTTTGAAGTGAATGTGGTACAGACTTGAAAGCAGGCTCTGCACCCCCATAACTTTGTCTGTACACACACACACACACACACACACACACACACACACACACAAGTGAACACATCAGAATGTTAGGTGGCTGTGATGTCATCAAAGGGAATGTGATGACGTCACAGACCCTGTGCTTTGATCTAGCATGGGCTCTGTGATGACATCAGTGTTAGGTTATAATCCAAGCACCATGTCATTATCATACCTCCACTGGTTTTCGGGGGATAACTTTTGAAAGGATGGTGGTAGAGACTTGAAACCAAGCTCTGCACCCCCATGTTTGAGCATTCCGGATCCAACGGTGCCACCATCGAGTCTCTACGAGGTCGGGAAGGGACTGAACCAGAACCTTGAGGACTCTGGTGCATACCTCGATGGGTTTTTGGAGGATAACGTTTGAAGGAAAGGTGGTAGAGACGTGAAATTAAGCTCTGCACCCCCATTTTTGGACATGCCGGATCCAACGGTACCACCATCGAGTCTCTACAAGGTTGGGAAGTGGGTCAACTAGAACCTCGAGGACTCTGGTGCATACCTCGATGGGTTTTTGTGGAATAACTTTTGAAGTGAATGTGGTACAGACTTGCAAGCAGGCTCTGCACCCCCATAACTTTGTCTGTACACACACACCCACCCACACACACACGCACACACACACACACACACACACACACACACACACACACACACACACACACACAAGTGAACACATCTTCCCTATAAATTCTCCTTCCTGTCTCTCATTTCTCACTCACTTTCCTCTGTATCTCTCTCTCTCTCTCTCTCTCTCTCTATACATATATACATATATATATATATGTATATATATAAGTATATGTGTGTGTGTATGTTTGTGTGTGTGTTACTCTCTTTCTGTGTGTCTCTGTCCTACATTTGATCAATCTCTGGTCTAAATTACACAATACATTTTTTTAATGACTACATTTTCTCAACTCATTTTAGTGAGTGAGAGAAATAAATCTCTTACAAATATTAATATATGTACAAACATAGACAAACTAACAGTAATTATTCATTTTCTGAGTTTCCACTGGTTGTTCTCAGTTCATGGCATGAGGAGATAAAATTTGCAGCAATTATTTGACATTTTGGCTTTCTCTCTCTCTGAATAGATCTCTCCTTCACCCTCATTGATTGCTCTTTCTCTCTCTGGTCATCACAGAAAAGACCAAGTATGTGGAGCCATTCACCTCAACTGCCATCCCTTCGCAAAAGTGTCCCAGAAAAGGGGGTCATCTGCCAGTGACAGGCCTAAGCGTATAAATATGTAAGCATGACATGAAAAGGGGAAGTTTGCAGACAGCTGTGATATATCCAGATAGGCTTGGCTAGGCCTTACTCTTGAGTTGTGTGGAGGTGCAATGAGTGCAGTTTGTGTTTTCAGAGTAGGTATGAGCTTCTCAAACACATAAGACTAATGCACCGCAATAGGCAACACTACTCATGCCTGTATTCAAATTGCCTGTGTAATTTCAAGACGCTGAATGCTTTGCACATCCACCTATCAAGAGTTCATCCCAAACCAGATTCTCAGAAGCCTCTGGAATTGACAACATTTAGTTGTCCTTTGTGCACTTGTAGTAGTCTTTCTACTGAGAGAGATTTTTTCTCACATTTAGGCATCCATTTCAAGAGCCATGAAACTGTTGCCTGTGTTTTCAGGGATTGTAATTACAAAACAAATATCTACGGAACATATCACTCTCACAAAAACAGGAAACACAACCCCCATACGCTAAATGATTTCAAACCAGGCATAGTGACTACAACTGGAGTTTCTCAAGAGTTGTCTGACAATGGAGAGCAAGATGCATTTAACTCGGATGACTCTGCAATGGAAATTTAAGTAAGATTCTGCCTGACGCAATTCAGCAAAATTTAGCTGCAGCTTTATTCAAACTTGAACATTTTGCTCATGTGCCAGCCACAAAAATGGATGAGTTTCTCGAGGAACTGCACTATTTGTTTAGCGCAGGCACATTTCCCCTCTCTGTAAACATTATTGAAGATGTACTCAGGAAACATGGTTCCACATCTTATAGATCAGTGACAACTGAAGTAGCCACATCCTTCTCAGCCTCTCACCCCTTGCTTAAAGCTACAGGTGAGGGTGGCTGTTTGAGCACATCATATCTCCGCAACAACTTTTACAGAGAGAACTTTAATGTCATTGAGCCTGTTGAGTACATGCTTGATGAAAAGGAAAATAAAAGCTGCCAGTATGTGCCTATACTGAAGAGTTTGCAACAGCTTTTAAATAGGAAGGATGTTGTGGGTAAGATCAGTGAGAACCACAGAGCCTATCAGAGTAATAGGGTAACTGGAGAACAGCATACTTATAAGTCATTTCAGGATGGGTCTCACTTTAAGAAAAACAGTTTCCTTTCAGGGGATGAGTTGAGAATTTTGCTAACGTTGTACGTAGATGACTTCGAGGTATGCAATCCTTTGGGTACTTCTCGCAGAAAACACAAGCTCTGTGGAATCTACTGGACTCTGAGTAATTTGCCTCCAGGATCGCATTCAGTACTTTCCTTGATTTACTTGGCAGTCTTGAGCAAATCTGATGATGTGAAGAAGTATGGTTATGACCAAGTCTTGCAACCACTTCTTCAAGATTTAAAAACTCTTGAGCAAGATGGAATTTTTGTTCCTTTGCTTGGTAGGTGTGTTAAAGGCACAGTTCAAGTTGTTCTTGCTGATAACCTCGGTGTTCACAGTATTGCAGGTTTTAATGAAAGCTTTACCGCAGGGCACATATGCCGATTCTGCACTGCAACACGAAAAGAGATCCAAACAAAAGATGTGAGATCAGGTTCATTCATTCTGAGAACCAAAGTGCGACATGAAACACATGTGAACTCTGCCCAGAAGGATGGTTAAAGCTGGGGGGTCAAAAGACAGTGTGTATTCACTAAAAACCTTGCTCACTTTAATGTTCTCTCAGGTTGTCCCCCTGATATCATGCATGATGTGTTCGAGGGTATTGTGCCTGTGGAGCTTGCACAGTGTTTGTCAGTGTTAATATCCAAGAAATATTTTAGTCTTGAGCAAATCCATCCTTGGTTTTCTGTACAAGTGGTCAGACAAGACTAACAAGCCTCATGCAATTCCACACACATTCTCTAAAACAATTGGGGGGAATGCCCATGAGGACTGGGCCCTGCTAAGATTTCTCCCATTCATCATTGGACATCTGGTGCCAGAGGGTGACAAGGCTTGGCAAATTCTAACGGATTTAAAAGATGCTGTAGAGCTTTTGTTTGCTCCAGCACACACTGAGGAATCCATTGCTTACCTTGAGTGCAACATTTCAGAGCATCGCAAAAGATACCAAGAACTCTTTCCTGATATGCAGCTTCTACCCAAGCATCATTACTTGGAGCACTATCCTGTACTCATCAGGACGTTTGGTCCTCTTGTTAGTCTCTGGACCATGCGATTTGAGGCCAAGCACAGCTTTTTTAAGCAGGTCATTCGACATTCAAACTGCTTCAAAAATGTGCCCCTCATGCTAGCTGTCAAGCACCAGCTCATGATTTCATATCACATGAAAGCATCAAGTTTTGAAAAACCTGCTTTTGAGATCACAAGTGTCTCAACTGTTCCTGTCGATGTTCTAAAGATGTTTCCTGGCACAAGAGAGGTACACATGACTAAATTTGTGACAACCAACGGTGTACGTTTCAGAAAGGGCATGATTGTAGCTCATGGGTCTACCAGTTGGCTACCTGAGTTCGGACAGATTGATCACATTTTTATCATACAAAAGAGAGACTGGTTTTTGTGGTTAAGAGACTTTCTGGGTTGTATAGTGAGCACCACAGAGCCTTTGAGCTCATGGCATGTCCAACCAAAGAGACAGATCTGATTGAGTTTCGTAATCTGGCAGATGACTACCCTCTGGCAGACTACTTTGTTGGATCTCTGAGAATGGTGACACTCAAAAGACACATAAGTATTTAAGGTATGCTGACATTAAAATTTACATATCAATTTACATATCAATGAACATAATGTGTGTATACACTACCAGTCAATTTTTTTTACACACTTTCTCATTCAAGTGAATGGTTTTAAAAGGAAATAAGTGTATTCAAAAACTGAAGTACGAAAACTAAATTAGATCTGTTTTTCCATTTGCATCTCTGTTTTCAAGATGTATTTCCTTCATCTTAGTTAAAATTGGATCATATACCCTCTCCTTTTACCATGTGTTGTTAACGAGGGTTAATTCTCATATAAAACGTGTTTTTTTGTTTTTGTAAGTCACTTTTTCTATTTGAGCTATTTATTGATTGATTGATAAATATATTTACAGTTTATTTATAAAAATGTCTGTTTTAATTGCATAATTACAAAGTAATTGATGAAATGCTTTATTTCTATTTCCATGATACTTGCTTCCCATATTAAATGAGTAATGCATTAAATGTTTTCCTTTTTTCTGATTTTCAGAGTGATGTGAAATGGCTGCTTCAGTGAAGCTCAGAATTATACGAGGGGAAAATGATTCCCAGAGACTGATTTTACAGAATGGGCTTCCAGCGACTGTTCCTGAACTTGTTTAGCACATTAAGAAACAGTGTGGAGTACAGTCGGACTTCAGGCTTCAGTTCATGGATGCTGATTTTGGCAATGAATTTACCAACTTGACTTCTATATCAGAGATCGAGGGCAAAAGTACCATAAAGCTGATCTTTGATTCCGGCCTGCTTAGTGACACTCCACCCCCTCCTTACTCAGCTCCTTCTACATCACGCTGTGGTGATGACTCATCACTTTCAAGTGGCTCATTTGACACAGACATTTTGTCATCTCCTGGCCTGTTGTTTTTGTTGTTCCCCGATTCCCATATGATTGTGAGCTGCAGCTGGAAAAAGCCAATGCTGCATTCAAAGCAACTGGAACTTTGCTCGACCCTGACATCAGACTTAAAACTGCTATTCTTGACAGTCTAGCTGAAGCAATTGTGCAGCACAAAGTGTACCCCACTGATAGTGAGTTTGAAGAGGCAGCAGAAGCCCTTGTATCATCACATCCTTGTTTGAGAGAACCAGGCTCTGCCACTGGATATGGTGGCTGGAAAGTTAGTTTGAAGTATAAACTCGCCAACTACAGAAGGAAGCTCAAGCGGCTTGGATGCCCAGAGGTCAAGAGCAGTCCTGCTTATGGTGTGAAGAAGCCCAGAAACGCTGAGGTGAATTACTGCCCCTCCTACCCATCAGGTGAATCTGCAGAGACACTTGAAAAGATAAGAGAGGCCCTTATTTCAAAAGCCAAGAAAAGGAACAATGAGGACACAGTGGCAGCAATGATGGCCAAGACCTTTTCTCATAGAAGGCAAGAAGTTATTCGAGATGCACCCATGATTGCAGTAAAACCAGATGGCCAGCTCTCTTCAGTGTGCGTGAGGTAACTGAATAAGTGATTAGAGTATGTTCATATTTTAAATTCAAAAATAGTTTGGAAACATTTTTTTCGGTCATTTCTCCCTTGTAATAATACTAATTGGTGTCGTATCATATATCGTTTCAAGCCTGATTTGTCACCTTCACAACAAGATATAACATAAGGATTGTGCTTCTGCGGAATGAGCAATACAGCTAAATGTGTAGGTAGCACCCAAAAAATGTTTCCAAACTATTTTTTCAAGATTTGGTGGAAAATTATAATTGTTAAACTAATTGGTTGTTTCAGTGCATTGATAGTTAAATTTCTCTGTACCCATTTTTGTGTCAAGTTAAGCGCTGAGTTCAAGAGGTTTGCTGCCAAAGTTCTCCGAGCTGGATGCTCACTCATCAAAACTGCTCAAGGTCTTTGGCAAGAAGGGTGGTGCTCAGGGAAGAAAGATCAAGAGCATCCTGATGCCCATGACCCAGGTAAAACAAAGGGGACAAACTGCCAAACGCATCACTGTAAAGTTGACATTTTAAGAGGAAATGTGATGGGGAGTAGAGAGAAGTAAGACAATTTGGAAAGAGGGGGAACTTTTTCACTGTATGAAAAATTATTTGATTATAATTCTAACTTCTGGTAGATTTGACAAAGTGAACTCAAATAACTTAATCCCTTAACAATCCAGGCTGTGTGCCACTTAGTGACTTTCCACTGCCAGTACCTACACTACACTACTCTACCAGATTTGGAGAGGGTTTCCACTACCCCTCCTTCGTATATATAGCGTGGGAAATGTGCGACTCAAGTGACAAGACTGTGTTTTAAGAAGTGTGTAAAGTTATTAAATCAACCATGTTCCACTACACTACATTTTTTTAAGTAGCTTGCCCAACACTGCTCACTAATAAAAAAAAAAAAAAAAACTTCCCCAGGAATTGTTGGACAGGTACATCTTTGATTTTACTTGTTGAACACACACAGGTTACAGCTTGCTTTAGCAGCAATTTGAAGCTTAGCATACAAGCTACAAATTTGCAATACGATATTGCAAATTCATATATCATAAAATTGATTGATAAAGATGAAATAGGTTACATTTGGAAGAAAAAATGTGTCCTTTGTTTAATGTGGCATTATGTGCGTGACATTTAGTCTCCCTGTCGGTTAAAACCTCATGTTTTTGTTTCCTGGCGTACTTTGTGCGGCCCACATACTCAGACGGACAACATTGATGTGAAAAGAGAGTGCATCCTCAAGGCGCTGTCGGTGTACCTGAATCAATATTAGTGTTTTAAAATGACAGTCTGTTTTTATGTTCCCATGCTCCCAATTGCTGCAGAAATGTGGAGAAGCCTTTTGTTCCTTGTTAATCTATTTCTGTGTTAACAATACTTCAAATCGTTGTCTTGTTTAAATTTCAAGGACATGTGTATGAGTATTTCAGACTATTTTTCCATACAAAAGCAAAGATGACAAAAGGTAAATCTGTTTCATCTGATTTTGAATTTAAAATGAGACTGACTTTTTAGCATTGCACATTAATGCATCGAAATTGTGTATCTGAATGTTTTTTTACTCTGAAATTAAAGCTTCATATGTTTATTAGTAAATTTTCACCTTTATTTTTCAGTATTTTCATATTCAGTATCAAAATTTCATGTTTAAAAAAATTTCATTGAAATAAATAAAAATTGTCAAAATACAAAGTTTAGATGCCTGTGAATATTCTCATTCATCCAGGTCATAGTTATCTTAGGGCATTAAATCGATCGCAACTGGACTGGTAAAATTGTCTTGGAAGACGTTTCGCCTCTCATCCGAGCAGGCTTCATCAGTTCATGCTCATCAGACTAGATTGCTCTAGTTAACAGTAGTTGGAATTCAATTGTTTATCCTCTAAGAGAGGCCGCCTCCAGACCAAGAATGCTTTCACTCCCTATTGTGAGGCCTAACGACAGATGTTTGGGTTGAGTGGGGTGAAACCCCCGTGAGCCAACGTCAGTCGTTGGGGGGGGGGGGGGTCTCACTCGTTAGTGTTCCATTCTGTTCTAACGATGGTCGTTGGAGGCACCTGGAGCCAGGTGTGGCTGGACTGTGTTGTTGGTTTTAGAGGCTAAATTGTTGAATCTTTTGGGAAGGGATGAAAGGACAGCATTGTAAGTTGGGGATAGGTGGTGTCATAGGCCTCCCCGTCTGTTCAGGGATGGCTTCTCAACTTTGACATAGATGGCTTCCCTTACTCCTCTTTCAAACCATCTGTCTTCTCTGTCTCTGTCTCTTTGAGGTGTAGGTAAACAGCAGAGTCTTGACCTGATTGAAATTCAACCAGCAAAATTCAGCATCATAATACGCTGTCTGAAATTCATGAAAACAGCTGAGATTCTAGATCAAGTCAAACCAACATCCAGCCTGTTTATTAGGTCTTTATGTAAAACAAACTGAAATTGCGTCAGCACTGCTGGAGATGATAGCTGAGAGAAACAGAAATAACAGCTGGACAGATGAGTTATCAGCTGTTCACTTTATAGAAAACAGTTTTATGTGAAGCCCTAATGAACAGGCTGGATGTTGGTTTGACTTGATCTAGAATCCGTTGCTTTTCCCTGGGATCTCAGCTGTTTCAAACTGAATTTCAGACTGCATATTTCGACACTGAATTTTGCCGGTTGAATTTGGCTGCTTGAACATTTATCAATTGAATTTTAAACTTTATATTTTGACATTAAGCAAATTAAATTCATCTTACTAGAATTTTTTAAAACATGAAATTTTGATTCTGAATATGAAAATAGTCAAACATTGCTATTGAAAATTTGTAGCAGTAAATTCTGAGTAAAAAGCAATCCAGGTACACAATTTCAATGCATTATTATTCAATGGTAACAATTCTTCATTTTTAATTCAAAATCAGATGAAACAGATTTACTCCATAAATAGAGGGCTCTGTAGTATACAGATACATTTTGAGAATTTTAGTATACATTTATTTTTATTTCAAATTCATGGATGCACAAGAATGCACTTTTATTTTTATTGTATTTAAATTTTTTGTAGAGCCAGATCTTTTTCACTGTTTGCCTTTTCATGTGGAATAAAGTTCAATCTCATGAAATCTTGTTTGCTTTTAGGTGTTTTTTTTCCCTAACTTGATATCAACTGTCATAAACTAGGATAACAAATGTTTACATTGTTTAAAACAAATATTGATGTCAGAATTGACTTTTATTGAATTATTACTGTTGATTTTCATATGACTGAAAGGACTGTCAACTGAAGTATTTGTGATTGTCAAATATACATAAGTCTTGTCTGATCAGCACAATTAATTAGTTTTGTTGTATCATTTTAAAATGTAGTTGTACCTACCCCATTAAATTGGGTCACCCACACTTAAATCAAACATACGTAAATTTGTTGAACTAACCTTTAAAAGTTATGTTGGATTTACCCCTTGTAATTAAGTAACAGTACTGCCGACACATTATGTTCATGCGGCATGTTTACATTAATTTCACTCAACAAAACTGTCTCTTCCTAAATGAGTGTATTATAATTGGGTGGAAATACTTTCCATAAATTTTGTATGTTCACCCAACAAATGATTATTATGTTGGACTTACCCCTTGTAATTGAGTAATAGTAACACCAACACCTTATGTTGAACCAGCATATTTACATTTATGTCACTCAATAAAAGAATTTCTTGGTAAATTAGCGTATTATGATTGGGTGGAAATCCTTTCCATAATTTTTTTATGTTCACCCAACAAATTATTTTTTTGAGTGTACCCAATATATCACTCAAATGTATACAATTAAATTCTAGGCTCCTTACCAGGCTTGATGGCAAAGTTTAACCTTAAGCAAGAAAAGATGGCCTTTGAAAAAACAAAGTGCTACACAGCTGTGTTAGGTAAGACCATTCAGAATTTCATGTTGTCGACGAAAAACAGTCAATCTTTTAATCCTTTAAATTTGGCTAAACGTGTTCTGTTTTGATAAAATTGGTGTTACAGAGAAATGATGACTATGCACGTTTTTACTTTTCCTCTAGATGCTGTCATGAAGGCTCAGGCCAACGCCACTGAGGGGGCCATTGAGCACCATCCTGGCCCTCTCTACCCAGAGAGCCGTTCCGGTCCGGTCCGGGGAGGATTTTGCGGGAGCCGCAAAAGAAGGAGAAGGAAGCTGGCTTGTGGTGAACGCACCCCAAGAAAACAAAACTACAAACGCAGCCGGCCCCCGGAGCTTAAGAGTTGAGACAGAGGGCCGGGGGGCCTGGGGGCCGGGGGCCAGGCTCTCTGGTAGGGCCCCCGGCCCTCTGTCTCGACTCTCAAGCTCCGTGCAGGAGGCCGGCTCCCGCAAAATCCTCCCCGGGCACCGTCCCGCCGCTGGGACCCCC
>NW_028146632.1:2332500-2335000 GCF_056507025.1 Lutjanus erythropterus
ACCCCCAGGCCCTGGGTGGGGATGCCTTACCAGGGATCCAGCCTGACCCTCTGACCCCCAGGCCCTGGGGGGGGGGATGCCTTACCAGTGGGCCAGCCTGGCCCTGTGACCCCCCCCAGGCCCTGGGGGGATGCCTTACCAGGCATCCAGCCTGACCCTCTGACCCCCAGGCCCTGGGGGGGGGGGGATGCCTTACCAGGCATCCAGCCTGACCCTCTGACCCCCAGGCCCTGGGGGGGGGGGGGGATGCCTTACCAGGGATCCAGCCTGGCCCTGTGACCCCCAGGCCCTGGGTGGGGATGCCTTACCAGGGATCCAGCCTGGCCCTCTGACCCCCCCAGGCCCTGGGGGGGATGCCTTACCAGGGATCCAGCCTGGCCCTGTGACCCCCAGGCCCTGGGTGGGGATGCCTTACCAGGGATCCAGCCTGGCCCTCTGACCCCCCCAGGCCCTGGGTGGGGATGCCTTACCAGGGATCCAGCCTGGCCCTCTGACCCCCCCAGGCCCTGGGGGGGATGCCTTACCAGGGATCCAGCCTGACCCTCTGACCCCCAGGCCCTGGGTGGGGATGCCTTACCAGGGATCCAGCCTGGCCCTCTGACCCCCCAGGCCCTGGGGGCTCCCTTACCAGGGATCCAGCCTGGCCCTCTGACCCCCAGGCCCTGGGGGGCTCCCTTCCCCGGACTCTCCGCCCCACCCCTGGGCTCGGGCTCTCTTCTCCGGACCCGCTGCCACCACCCACCCCACAACCCACTTCACCCCCAGACCCGGCCTCTCTTCTCCGGACCCGCTGCACCCCCCCAGGCCCTGGGGGGGATGCCTTACCAGGGATCCAGCCTGGCCCTGTGACCCCCAGGCCCTGGGTGGGGATGCCTTACCAGGGATCCAGCCTGACCCTCTGACCCCCAGGCCCTGGGGGGGGGGATGCCTTACCAGTGGGCCAGCCTGGCCCTGTGACCCCCCCCAGGCCCTGGGGGGATGCCTTACCAGGCATCCAGCCTGACCCTCTGACCCCCAGGCCCTGGGGGGGGGGGGATGCCTTACCAGGCATCCAGCCTGACCCTCTGACCCCCAGGCCCTGGGGGGGGGGGGGGGATGCCTTACCAGGGATCCAGCCTGGCCCTGTGACCCCCAGGCCCTGGGTGGGGATGCCTTACCAGGGATCCAGCCTGGCCCTCTGACCCCCCCAGGCCCTGGGGGGGATGCCTTACCAGGGATCCAGCCTGGCCCTGTGACCCCCAGGCCCTGGGTGGGGATGCCTTACCAGGGATCCAGCCTGGCCCTCTGACCCCCCCAGGCCCTGGGTGGGGATGCCTTACCAGGGATCCAGCCTGGCCCTCTGACCCCCCCAGGCCCTGGGTGGGGATGCCTTACCAGGGATCCAGCCTGGCCCTCTGACCCCCCCAGGCCCTGGGGGGGATGCCTTACCAGGGATCCAGCCTGACCCTCTGACCCCCAGGCCCTGGGTGGGGATGCCTTACCAGGGATCCAGCCTGGCCCTCTGACCCCCCAGGCCCTGGGGGCTCCCTTACCAGGGATCCAGCCTGGCCCTCTGACCCCCAGGCCCTGGGGGGCTCCCTTCCCCGGACTCTCCGCCCCACCCCTGGGCTCGGGCTCTCTTCTCCGGACCCGCTGCCACCACCCACCCCACAACCCACTTCACCCCCAGACCCGGCCTCTCTTCTCCGGACCCGCTGCACCCCCCCAGGCCCTGGGGGGGATGCCTTACCAGGGATCCAGCCTGGCCCTGTGACCCCCAGGCCCTGGGTGGGGATGCCTTACCAGGGATCCAGCCTGACCCTCTGACCCCCAGGCCCTGGGGGGGGGGATGCCTTACCAGTGGGCCAGCCTGGCCCTGTGACCCCCCCCAGGCCCTGGGGGGATGCCTTACCAGGCATCCAGCCTGACCCTCTGACCCCCAGGCCCTGGGGGGGGGGGATGCCTTACCAGGCATCCAGCCTGACCCTCTGACCCCCAGGCCCTGGGGGGGGGGGGGGGATGCCTTACCAGGGATCCAGCCTGGCCCTGTGACCCCCAGGCCCTGGGTGGGGATGCCTTACCAGGGATCCAGCCTGGCCCTCTGACCCCCCCAGGCCCTGGGGGGGATGCCTTACCAGGGATCCAGCCTGGCCCTGTGACCCCCAGGCCCTGGGTGGGGATGCCTTACCAGGGATCCAGCCTGGCCCTCTGACCCCCCCAGGCCCTGGGTGGGGATGCCTTACCAGGGATCCAGCCTGGCCCTCTGACCCCCCCAGGCCCTGGGTGGGGATGCCTTACCAGGGATCCAGCCTGGCCCTCTGACCCCCCCAGGCCCTGGGGGGGATGCCTTACCAGGGATCCAGCCTGACCCTCTGACCCCCAGGCCCTGGGTGGGGATGCCTTACCAGGGATCCAGCCTGGCCCTCTGACCCCCCAGGCCCTGGGG
This sequence comes from Lutjanus erythropterus, assembly GCF_056507025.1. Classification (NCBI taxonomy): domain Eukaryota; kingdom Metazoa; phylum Chordata; class Actinopteri; order Lutjaniformes; family Lutjanidae; genus Lutjanus; species Lutjanus erythropterus. Next base: position 2,334,926 of record NW_028146632.1, read on the forward strand.
GCTCCCTTACCAGGGATCCAGCCTGGCCCTCTGACCCCCAGGCCCTGGGGGGCTCCCTTCCCCGGACTCTCCGCC